>NW_017673224.1:123638-145737 GCF_001879085.1 Nicotiana attenuata
ATAAGGAAGAGATGTATTGATTGGATTCGGGCACCCGCCCATTTCTTAATCCGGCCATATCGTATGGCCCCGCCGGAGCTGAAGGAGTTAAAGGACCAGTTGCAGGATTTGCTAGATAAGGGTTTCATTAGGCCTAGTGTCTCGCCTTGGGGAGCGCCTGTGTTATTTTGTCAAGAAGAAGGACGATCGATGAGTGATGCATAGATTAAACCGCAATTGAACCAAGGTAACGATTAAGAAATAAGTATCACTGCCGAGGATTGATGATTTTGTTCGACCAGCTTCAAGGGTGCCATGGTGTTAATTTTCAAGATTGACTTGAATCTGCTACGCAACAGTTTGAGGATTAGCGGCTCCGATGTCCCCTAGCAGCTTTCCGTACTCGGTACGGGGGCATTAATGAGTTCTTGGTCCATGTCGTTTGGGTTGACCAATGCCCAGCAACATTCAATGGAATTGATGACCGAGTGTTACTGGCCATATTGACATTGTTCGTGATAGTCTTTTGTTGAGTGATTTATTTTTGTGTACTCCCCAGGAGCCAAGGAGCACGAGCAGTCAGCCTTAAGAGTGGTTCTTCAAACTCGTGGCGGATATGTCAGGTTATATTAACCGAAGTTCTCCAAGTGCTGAGTTTCTGGTGAGTTTCAGATAAGCATTTCTGGGTATACGTTGTATTCAGATGAGGGTATTCAGGTGGACCCAAGAAGATAGAGGCAGTCAAGAAATGGCCTATGACCAGCATCAGCGAAAGAGATTCAGAGTTTCTTGGGGTTAGCAGTCTACTACCCGTCGTGTTGTCGAGGGGTTTTCATCTATTGCAGCCCCGCTGACCAGGTTGACCCAGAAGGGTGCCCAGTTTAGATGGTCGGACGAGTGTGAGGCGAGCTTTCAGAAGCTCAAGACAGGCTCTGACTACGGGACCGGTGTTGTTTTTGCCCACAGGATCTGGCCTTATAGCCGTTATTTGTGATGCTTCGCGTAATTGGACTTGGTGCAGTATTTGATGTCAGGAATGACAAGGTTATAGCTACGCTTCGAGGCATGTTGAAAGATTCATGAGAAGAACTATCCAGTGCATGCTTTAGAGTTGCAGCCAATTGTCCACAGCCTGAAAATTTTTGGAGGCACTATTTGTATGTTGTGGCATGTGAGGTGTTCACGGACCACAAGAGTCTACAGTACTTGTTCAGCAGAAGGAGTTGAAATTTGAGGAAGAGGAGGTGTTGAATTGTTGAAGGATTTTGATGTCACCATTTTGATATCATCCGGAAAAGGCCAAATGTAGTGGCCGAACGCTTTGATAGGAAGTTAGCCAGTAGGGCAGTCTTGCTTATATTCCAGTCAGTCAGAGGCCGTTTGCTTTGGATGTTCAGGCCTTAGCCAATTAGTTTGTGAGACTGGATGTTTCTGAGCCCAGTCGTATGTTAGCTTGCACGGTCGCTCGTTCCGTGATCGGCAGTTTGATGATCCCCATTTGTGTGTCCTTAGAGACACGGTATAACGAGGAGGTGCCAAGAAGGTTACCTTAGATGCGGATGGAGTTTTGAGATTGCAGGGGCGAGTTTGTGTGCCCAATGTGGATGGGGCTTCGAGAGTGTGATTTTAGAGGAGGCCCATAGCTCCAGGTACTCTATTCACCCGGGCGCTGCGAAGATGTATCAGGACTTGCGGCAGCATTATTGGTGGCGTAGAATGAAGAAGGATATCGTAGCACATGTAGCTCATTGTTTGAATTGTCAGTAGGTTAAGTACGAGCATCAGAGGCCGGGTGGCTTACATCAGAAGATTGAGCTTCCCAAGTGGAAGTGGGAGAGGATTACTATGGACTTTGTTACTGGACTTTCGTTGACTCGAAAGACGTTTGATGCGATATGGGTTAATGTGGATAGGCTGACCAAGTCAGCACATTTCATTCCTGTGGCAGTTTCCTATTCTTCAGAGAGATTCGCTGAGATCTATATTCGGGAGATGGTTCGCCTTCATGGTGTGCCCGTGTCTATCATTTCGGATCGGGGTACGCAGTTTACCTCACGCTTCTGGAAGCAGTTCAGCGAGAGTTGGGCACACGGGTAGATTTGAGCACAACATTTCATCCTCAGACGGACGGTCAGCCCGAGCGGACTATTCAGATCTTGGAGGACATGTTCCGAGCGTGTGTTATTGATTTCAGAGGTTCGTGGGATCAGTTCTTGACTTTGGCGGAGTTTGCTTACAACAATAGCTACCAGTCGAGCATCCACATGGCTCCTTATGAGGCGTTATATGGTAGGCGGTGTCGGTCTCCGGTTGGATGGTTTGAGCCAGGAGAGGCTCAGTTAATAGATACGGATTTGGTTCAGGAGGCCTTGGATAAGGGTAGGGTCATCCAGGATAGGCATCGTTCAGCTCAGTCCAGGCAAAAGAGCTATGTAGATCGTAAGGTTCGAGATGTAACTTTCATGGTTGGTGAGCGGGTATGCTTCGAGTTGTCGCCTATGAAAGGGCGTGATGAGATTTTGGGAAGAAGGGCAAGCTTAGCCCTAGGTACAGTATCAGCCCGTTTGAGATTCTTGATCGACGTGGGAGAGGTAGCTTATAGGCTTGCATTGCCGTTGCTTATTCAGCCGTGCATCCAGTTTTTCATGTATCCATGCTTCGGAGGTATCACGGCGATCCCACTCACGTGTTAGACTTCAGCACTTTCCAGTTGGAAAAGGACTTGTCCTATGAGGAGGAGCTGGTAGCTATTCTAGATTGCAGGTTCGTCCAGTTGAGATCCAAGAGTTTCTTCCTGTTCGTGTTCAGTGGAGAGGTCAGTCTCCTGAGGCATCGACCTGGGAGTCCTGAGTCTCGAGTCTGAGCTGATATGCGGAGCCGTTATCCCCATCTTTTCCCCGACTCAGGTACTTCCTTCTTTTGTCCGTTCGAGGACGAACGGTTATTTTAGAGGTGGAGAATGTGATAACCCAAAGGGTCATCACTTGTTTTCTTACTCACCCTGTACTTCTGAGGCCCTGGAAACCTCATTTGGGGTTGCCTCGATTTGTGTGCGCAGTCCGGGCGCGTAGCCGGAAAGTTTAAATATGAAATTTGTGAGAAAAATGTTAAATCTTGGTAGTTAATTGATTAAGTTTGAGTTCGGTCAATATTTTGAACAAATGGACCCGGACCCGTGATTTGACGATCCCGGAGGGTCCGTAGAAAAATATGGGACTCGGGCATATGCCCGGAGTCGAATTCCGAGGTCTAGATCCCGAGTAATGAATTTTTCCGTGAAATTACTTTTATGAAATTATTAAGGAAATTGGAAATGAAATTCGATTAAAAGACTGTGGTATCGGGCTTGTATTTTTGTTCCGACGCCCGGTACGAGTTTCATATATGGTTTAAGCAATTGCTGTAAAGTTTGGTTGAATTTGGACGTCGTTTGACCTGTTTTGAACATAAAACTCTAAACTTGATGTTCTATGGAAATTTGGAAGGAAATCATGGGTCTTGAGGCCTAGTTTGATGGTTATGATGTTGTTTGGGCGATTTGATCGCACGGATAAGTCCGTAGTATGTTTTGAGTTTTCATCTATGTCGGTTTGGAGCCCCGAGGGCTAGGGAGAGTTTTGAGTAGGTCCCGGGAGGTCTTAGGCTAGAAATATCAGATGGTTGCAGGTTCAGGGAGTTGCAGGTCCCCAGCGCGCCCGCGGTCGATTCCGCGCGGCCGCGGTGCATTCTTGCGCGGTCCACGTGGCTAGGTTCAGAGGGCCAGTGGTTCAAGTCGACCAGCGCGGCCGCGCACCAAAACGCTGCGGTCCGCGCTGGGAGAATCAGAGAGGGGATTTAGTCCAATTCCCTAGCGCGGTCGCGCACCAAAACAATGCGGTCCGCGCTGGGTGGGTTCAGAGAGTGTAGATTTCCAGTTTCTCAGCGCGGCCGCGGTGCACTTTTGCGCGGTCCGCTCTGAGCCTTCAGAGGGGTATATAAGGTCGGGATTTTCAGTTATTTTTCACTTCTTTTCAAAACCCAAAACACAAGAGGCGATTTTCCAAACGATTCTTCTTCTCCAAAACGATTGGTAAGTGATTTCTAACTCATTTTCTTTACTCCTTAACATCTTTAAACATAAATTCAACTTCAAAAACAAAGATTTTAATGGGAAAATTTGGGAATTTAGGGTAGAACCTAGGTTTTCAAATATTGGGGGTTTCGGACCTCAATTCGAGGTCCGATTCCAAAATAACTTACATATTTGAGTTCATGGGGGAGTGGGTAATCGGGTTTTGGTTCGAACCTCGGGTATTGACCATGTGGGCCCGGGGGTGTTTTTGACCTTTTGGGGTAAATTGATGGAAAAGTTATAATTAGTCATTGGGTTTGATTTGTTTAGCACATATTGATAACATGAAGTCCTTATTGCATAGATTTGTTTGAGTTGGAGCCGAATTCGAGAGGGAAAGCGGTTGTTGAGGATTGAATTGACCGTGGAATTTCGAGGTAAGTGTTTGGTTTAACCCTAGCTTGAGGGAATAGGAGTTGAGTCTTATTTGTAACTTGTTAATTGTTGAGTACGATGTATAGGCATGGTGACGGGTATCTATACATTGGTGTCTAGCATGACCGTGAGTCCTTAATTTGCAAATAATTTGGTTTTTGTTATGCCTTCCATGCTTAATTGAGGATTTCTATATGTTGTAAAGACCCTGTGAAAGAAATACAATCTTTAAACTTCGTGAAGTGTTGGCTCAAGTTAAATTGCAAGTTGTGAAGGTATATGAGATGAGTAAATCCTTAGAGCATTGGCTCAAGTGATAGTGTGAACTATGAGATGAAAGTGAAAGAAAGAGAAAGAGTTATTGATATTTTCCCTTGCCGGGACGTTGAGATTATTGATATTGGACCCTTGCCGGGTTTTTAATTGTTGTTTGCATTCCCTTGGCGGGACCTTCGTTATTGGTTATTTATTCCCTTGCCCTTGTTTGTGATTGTTGATTGGGTGAGGAAGAGAGTAAAAGCACAAAGGGTGATGCCGTGCATTGTTGCTTATTGTGAGAAATAGTGTTAAAGCACGAAGGGTGATGTCGTGCCGCACGATGTACCATTCTGTGCCAATTCTATTGATATAAGTGAGGAATGAGAGTAAAAGCACGAAGGGTGATGCCGTGCACATGTTATTATTTGGTGAGGAAGAGAGTAAAAGCACGAAGGGTGATGTCGTGCATTGGTTGAATTCTGTTTCATTACTTACTGTTGAGTTGTACTGTTTTCCTTCATTATTGGACGACTCTTATTTGGAATTTATTATACTCCCCACCTCATGTTCCCCTCCCATATTGTTTATCTGTTTTGTATTCCGATTCCGCTGTTGTATAATATATATTATATATATATATATATATATATAATATATATATATTATATATATATATATATATGAAATTGCACAGGTTTATGTGGTAGTCTGGTCTAGCCTCATCAATACTTCGCCGGGGTTAGGCTAGACACTTACCAGCAGATGGGGTCGGTTATGCTGATGCTACACTCTCTGCATTTTTGCACAGGTCCAGGTTTCGAGCAACAGCAACAGCTTTAATTCGGGAGCATATCTTCAGTCCGGAGAGACCCGAGGTAGCCTTGCAGGCGTCCGCATGCCCGACGTCTCCCCTCTATCCTTATATTAGACTGTCATCTCTTTGTATCCGGGATAAACAGATTTATGTTTCTTTCAGACCTTGTATTTAGTAAACTCTTAGCAGTTCGTGAGAAATGTGACACCAGTCTTTGGTAGAGGCTATTGTTGACTATTCCGCATTTTTGATTCAGTTTCTATAATTAAGACTTCCGCTATTATTTAATTTTGTTGTTTTTATATTGTGGCCATGAATTGTTAACAAAAAGGAACTATGTCATAAACGGAAAGTAGTTAAACTTGGCTGGCCTAGCTTTTACGAGTAGGCGCCATCACGACTCCCGAGGGTGGGAAATCCGGGTCGTGACACCCTGTGATTTCCTTACCCTATGAAGCATAATATAACCTTCGTCAACATCCTCGGTCTCAATTCCCACAAGTCATGACTGATTCACCCGCACGCCTCAAACTGGAACCAGCATAGTACCTAACCGTGCAGTCAACTACTCACAGCAGACTCCCCCACATGGCTCGAAGCCATAGATCAAAACACCCTCAATAACTCATAACACTTTTACTATATTGATGCCGCATTAACATAGTGAGATTAAACTCAAATCCTTTATAAGTTGTGAAAACACAGATCATCACGTACTGTAACTCTTCTGCAATTCTCGCATTCATTCCCGCAACAGTTAAGCCTACTCTCTTAAGCGACCCGAAATTCCAAATTTCAACACGTACTTTTCACTTGCACATGATATCTCCCAATATACACATAAGGATCACACCACTTCAGGACACTCCGCAGGAGATAACCCACCTACTTCGCCTCACCATAACATTTCTGTATACCTTCCACGGTCATACACATTACACAGTTACTTAGTCTTCCTGAGTTTGTACTCGTACCGCAACATAAAATTTACTTCACTCTCAATTGGAAAACATGAAAAGGTTCTTCACGCGCCCATAACTCGGGGCCACACCTCCACTCACAATGGAAATCAAACACTTAATGGTTCATCTATCATCCAGCAGACCTTCCTCGTCGCTTCCAAGTCATATAGATACATCTCGCAGTACTAACATACTCATCATATGGCTATTGAGCCGTCACTTCCACTAATAGGGACAATACCGAACATATAAGTTCAAAACACTTACTCACACAGCACCTCGGTGCTCAAGCCATAGGCAAAGATCCGGCCTCAAGTCCTCCAGACTGTCCCAACACAAACTCACAGAGAGTACATCTCGCCCCTCGATCGGGGAATCACAAGCCATCAAGGCACATCAAATACAGAGCGCTCATGTGCGCATACGAATGTGTGGAAGGAATTTCAAGAGTTTCTTTTCAAGCTGAATCAAGGACGCACGATAAGAATTCAAGAATGTGAAGTTTTCCTAAAGGTTCTGCAGCCTCTCGAGGATAAATACAGACGTCTCCGTACCGATCCACGAGACTCTACTAAACCTGCTCATGACTTGTGAGACCTAGTAACCTAGGCTCTGATACCAACTTGTCACGACCCAATTCCCGAACCCGGTCGTGATGGCACCTCTCGTGAAGACAAGGCCAGCCAACAAACCCATATCGCCTCTTCAAAAATAATTCAACATGAATAAACAACTTAAATATGACTTAATAGTATTAGTTAATGGAAAGTCAACCCAACACAGCCCTAATCGTGGTGTCACAAGTCATGAGCATCTATAAGAATGTAATTTCATTTACAAGTCTAGAAATACACTGAACAGGAATAATGAATAACATAGAAAGAAACGGTGCTGCGAACGTTGGCAGTCACCTCGCTAAACTACTACAGCTCTGCCTCCAAACAGCCAATACCAGCTACCGGGTAAATAAATACCTGCAACTGCACACGAGGTGCACGGAGTAAAGTGAGTACTCCAACTTAGCGAGTAATAAAAGTAAATAACAACTGAGCAGTAAGAAATCACGTAAAGCAACCAACATGCTGTATAGAAGCAGGGTACAATCCTTTAAGAAAAACAGTGAAGCTGTGAAATATTGGGAAATATATTGGCTTAGTTTAAATCTCATTTGAAAATGATCTTTTCAACAGTTACAAAAAGATTTCAAAACAGTTAGTGCTGATAAGCACATAAAAATCTGCCCCTCGGGCACAAATACCGCAGTATAACAGGTAAAAAGGCAATTAAATATGCAAGATGAGCACATAAAAGTTCGCCCCTCGGGCAATATCTCAAAATAGTACCAGCCCCTCAGGCACACTCTCAGAAACACTCTCAGCCCCTCGGGCTCTCTCTCTCAGATCACATCTCAGAACAATATCGTATAGTAACCGTTGCGGCACGCAGCCCGATCCACATCTCGCTGCGACGTGCAGCCCGATCCATATCTCGCTGCGGCGTGCAGCCCGATCCATATGGGTACCCGCGCTCACTGTGGGGGTGCAAACTCCGGAGGGGCCCCTTACGGCCCAAGCGCAATATCAAGCCACCTCGTGGCATATAACATAAGGCATGAAAGCCTCCTCACATAACATTCGAGGCCTGAAAGCCTCCTCACATAACACTCGAGGCCTGAAAGCCTCCTCACATAACACTCGAGGCCTGAAAGCCTCCTCACATAACACTCGAGGCCTGAAAGCCTCCTCACATCACTCATATATATCCTCACATATGGCCCTCGACTCACTCAGTCCAGAAAACATAATAAGCCCCTCGGGCATCGATAAAATAGTAGTGCTCAGCCCAAACAACAGTGGAAATATCATTTAAGTCTCAAAGTTCAATTAAAGCTGTTGAGTTTGTAAAACAGTATAATCAACAGGACTGAGTTCAAGTAGTATATCAAAATAGTGAGGAAACAGTGATAAAAATACCCGAAGGGTTCAGATAATTGGCGCGAAGCCCAAATATGGCAATCAGCCCAAATCATGATAATAACGAATAAGTTTCAGTCAAATACGCGGTAAAATCATCAATCGGGACGGACCAAGTAACAATCCCCAACGGTGCTCTACCCCACACTCGCTATCCGGCGTGCAAGTCACCTCAATATAGCACTATGATGTGCAATTTGGGGTTTCAAACCCTCAGGATATTATTTAGAATCATTACTCACCTCGAACTGGCGAAACCTCTAGCTCGCGACGCCTTTGCCCCTCAATTCGGCCTCCACGCGCGTCGAATCTATCCAAACCAGAACGAATACGTCACAATAGGCTAAGGGAACATAACCCAATCGAAGAGAATCGAAAAACATCGAAAATCACAAAATTTGCAAAACCCGAGCCCCGGGCCCACTTCTCGAAAAATCAAAAAATTAACATCATCGGTTTCCTTATCTCGCCACGAGTCTATACATACCAAAAACACCCTTCACCAACACGGACCGCTTCTGCGGTTAGCAACTGCATTTGCGGAGACCAATCCTGCGGAACCCCTCCGCTTCTGCAGAATTCCTCCACATAGCCCACACTCCTACCTGTGACCAAATCTTCGCATCTGCAGAACCGCTTCTGCGTCCCCTTTTCCGCAGATGCGGAAATACCAGATATCAGCAAACCAGCAAATTTGACAACTCCAAAATCCATCCCGATGCTTATCCGAAATCACCCCGAGGCCCCCGGGACCTCAACCAAAAGTGCCAACCCATCATAAAACATCATTCAAACTTTCCCCAATCATTAAAACACCACAAACAACTCCAAAACTATCAATTCACATCGAATTCAAGCCTAAGTTTCCCAAAAACTTCCGAAACACGCATTTGATCAAAAACCCAACCAAACGACGTCCGAATGACCTGAAATTTTACGCACACATCCCAAATCACATAACGAAGCTACAGCAACTCTCGGAATTCCATTCCGACCCTCGGATCAAAATCTCACCTATCAACCGGATTTCGCCAAAATACTAACTTTGCCAATTCAAGCCTAATTCTACACCGGACCTCCAAAACCAATTCCGATCACGCTCCTAAGTCATAAATCACCCAACGAAGCTAACCAAATCATAAAAATTCCGATCCGATCTCATATACAAATAAGCCAACTCTTGGTCAAACCTTTTAAATTCAAAGCTTTCAACTGAGACTGTTCTTCCAAATTCATACCAATTCCCGTGCAACCCAAAACCAACGATCTACATCAGTCATAAAATATCATACGGAGCAAGTCATGCCCGAGAACTGGCGATCAAAGTGCAAAAGCTCAAAACGACCGGTTGGGTCGTTACAGGCTGCTTCCTATAAATTATACTGGAAATAATACTTATGAAGCATAATATCCAGTAATATGTACTGGACATTTCAGACAATGAACAATTTGTATCCATAATAAATTTTTGGAATTAGCGACATAAAAATTTATTCTTTCTATATATTATGATTTAGATATATCATATAAAATCATACTATGTTGTATTTTATACTGGATAATTATTTTTATAAGATGTATAATCTTCTGCATTTCATGATTTTTTATCGTTGTATGCTGGAGTTGTCTTTTTCGTATAATTTTCTGGAAAAGATTTTAATACTTTGTCGATCATATTCCATAATATATTAGAAACATAAAAGAACTATTACAAAGGAGAATCACAGATAAACATAGTAGAAGATAAAGATCTCCCAAAAAAAGGAAAAGCCACATAAAAATAAAGAAAACAAGAACAAAAACACAAAACAAAAACATTAAAAAAGGATTAAGGAAAACTACGAATCATTTGAGACATCAGAATAATACCCCTCAATTTCTCGATATATCTCATCATCATCTGAATCAGAGATAATTATAGGATACCCGGGCAGAAGACCAAAAAGTCTCACGAGATCATTCTTTAACATGTTGAAATCAAAACGCAACTGATTTTGTTCAATTATTATTATGTCCATAAGATGAGTAAGATTCTTTAAGCTATATTCGAGCTTAGCCCAGTCGTCCCTGTTGGGATACTTAAAAGAATCAAAGTTTTGGACAAACTTGTCGAACGAGGTTGAAAAACCTTCAGATCTGCCTTCTACATTCTGCCTGTTCTGGAATGATTTCTCAGCAAAAAACTGAGGTCTTATTTTTTCCCGATCAACTCTTATTTGCTCCCACTTTTGCATAAGTTCGTCCATAGCATGCTTCCTGCTTCCGCTAGCATCAGACATGGTTTTTTTGAAAAAGCTAAAAGGATAATGAAATATGATAGAATTTTTCTATTGAACTGATTATTTAATATAGACAGAGTGTGCACCTACTAAATTTAATACGTATAAATGTAAAGGTAACTTTTCAGGTCTGTTTGATGTTTTTGGTTCAGCGGAATGAAATTTCCAAGTAAAGTAGGTAGTTGTGACTTGTGTGACAGTAATAATTACATTTTCTGTCATTTCACGGGATTCTGTATCTTATGGATAGAAATTTGGATTTCATATTACAGCTTTATATTAATGAAGTATACTGGAGTCTATATTGCTTTTGCAAACGACGCGCCATTCATTAAAGTGTACCTCCAATTGCTCCAGCATATTATACTGGAGATTTACCAACTGAAAGCATATCTTCTGTTTATTTTACTGGAAGTGGACAATCCTGATATAATAAATTAGATTTAGTAATTTATTTTCTTTATTTTGCGCTATACACGGCTTTGTATTATGATATAGTATCAATTTTCATTACATCACATAGAAGAAAATATAACCATTGGGTGCACTCTTTTATGCATATAGTACCAAATATTATATTATACATTGGTAGTTGTGTCACAGTAATAATGACATTCTCAGTCATTTCATAGGATTCTAGTATATCTTATGGATAGTAATTTGGATATCATATATTACAGCTTTATACTAATGAAGTATACTGGGGTCCATATTTCTTTTGCAAACGACGCGCAATTCACTAATGTGTATCTCGAATTTCTCCTGTATATTCTACTGGAGATTTACCGCCTGAAAGAATAATCTTCTGTTATTTGTACAGGATATGTACAATTCAGAGGAATGAAATTTCCAAGTAAAGTAGGTAGTTGTGACTTGTGTGACAGTAATAATTACATTTTCTGTCATTTCACAGGATTCTGTATCTTATGGATAGACATTTGGATTTCATATTTTACAGCTTTATATTAATGAAGTATACTGGAGTCTATATTGCTTTTGCAAACGACGCGCCATTCATTAAAGTGTACCTCCAATTGCTTTAGCATATTATACTGGAGATTTACCAGCTGAAAGCATATCTTCTGCTTATTTTACTGGAAGTGGACAATCCTGATATAATAAATTAGATTTAGTAATTTATTTTCTTTATTTTGCGCTATACACGGCTTTGTATTATGATGTAATATCAATTTTAATTGCATCACATAGAAGAAAATATAACCATTGGGTGCACTCTTTTATGCATATAGTACCACATATTATATTATACATTGGTAGTTGTGTCACAGAAATAATGACATTCTCAGTCATTTCATAGGATACTAGTATATTTTATGGATAGTAATTTGGATATCATATATACAATTTTATACTAATGAAGTATACTGGGGTCCATATTGCTTTTGCAAACGACGCGCAATTCACTAAAGTGTACCTCGAATTTCTCCTGTATATTCTACTGGAGATTTACCACCTGAAAGAATATTCTTCTGTTATTTGTACTGTATATGTACTATTCTGATATAATAAATTAGATTTAGTAATTTATTTTCTTTATTATGTGTTACACATAGCTGTTGCAAACGACGCTAGAATTCCTGTGAAGTGCTAATGTGTGAAACCTCTCTTTGGAAGCCCCCCAAATCGCCTAAGTGTGGAGTGTAATATGAAAAAATGGTGTTTGAGTTCGATTAAATTGAAGTGCTCACTGCCCAGCGAGTTCCGTTCTATTAGGGGAGCCGCATTCTGGGTTCCCGCATCTGAAAGATAGGGCCGCATCTGCGGAACTGGGCAAGAGGGATTGGACCTGCTTCTAGCGGTCAGAGGCCCGCATAATGCGCGAAAACCGCTTTCTGCGGTTACTGGCGCTTCGCTTCTGCGGCCTTGGCCTGAAAAGTGGCTGGAACGCACTGGCGTCTGGGGATCGATAGTAAGCGGAAACCGCATCTTTGCAGGTCCCTGGGCGTGCTTCTCGGATTTCCCCTTTGGCCTGCCCTTTTCGCTTCTGCGATGGCCCTAGACCGCAGATCTGCGGTCCTCCGCTTCTGCGGCGCAAGAACCGCAGATCGGTTATGACAAAGCAACAAAACCTTCAGGCTCTTCCTAAGTTTTTGTAACTTTCGCATCGAACCTCGCTCGTTGTGACGCTCGGGCTCCCGAGCCCCGCGCCCGAACTATACCGACAAGTCTAAATCACGAGGCAGACCTACTCGAACCCTCGGGTCTCAACAACGCTTAATTCGTGAATCACCCCCTGAAACCAAATGAATCAAACTACTTCAACTTCAGTTCTTAATTCTCTCTAACGGTCGAAACGCTGTTAAACTACTCGGATTGACACCAATTTTACGGCACAGTCTTTAAACGGACATTAGGCGACCTGTACCAAGCTTTGGAACCAAATATCGCGAGGCCCGAACCGTTAGGGAATCATGATTACTTAGCTCTTTAATTCTTAAAGCTTCAATTTATAACAATTTAGATAAAAATATCATGTACTCGGGCTAGGGACGCTGCGGGTTATGGCCTCGAATTCGTTCTGGGAAGACACCGCCTAGGTCCCATATATTCCGCCAAGGACCCTCAGAAATTGTCAAATCACGAATCCTGTATGTTTTTCCCCAAAATGGTTACGAGATCCAAAACTTGGTGCTATTTAAGAAAGTCTGAAAGAAGAAAAGTAGCATGATTGTTACTCAAAACCCTTCCAATTCCCGAACCAATTGCCCCCGGGCAAAGTCTGTAAATGTAGTTAAAAGCAAGCTACGGAGGCTTGTAATTCTGCGTAGGAACGGGGTTCTAAAAGGCAGAAATGACCGGTCGGTCGTTACATTCGTCACAACTCTTAACAACGTCGTGCCTCGGAACGGACATATAAAAGTACAATGGACTGTGAGTAACGTGAGGAGGATATCTGCTCCGCAGTGTCCCTCCTCGGACACTCCCAGTTACGCCCTCCCGACCGGTTGGCCCCTCACTGGACTCTCACCGCAAAATCTTCTTGGACCTAGCTCGCGATCCTTCTAATCAATCTAAAGCAACCTGGCTCCTCCTCGATTAGCCCAAGCTCGTCATCTAAGCTGAATGGTGCTGAAATCAACACTTGGATAGGTCGGCATGATCTTGTCAAGCATCGAAAAAGTGAAGGACTGGTGAAGCTCCCCAATAACTAGGAGGGTAAAGCAAGCTCATAACAACTCCCCACTCGCTAACACCTCAAGGGGCCAATAAACCTGTGGGCTCAGCTTGCCCTTTCTGTTCCCGAACCTCATAAATGCCGTTTCATTGGGCGAGACTTTTCAAGAGAACCCTTCTCGGCTAACCATACAATGAACATCCCGCGCCTTCCGAGTCCGCGTAGCTTTTGCCTGACTGAGCTTGTGCGAGAGCCTCTCCTGAATCATCTTTCCTTATCACAAGGCATCCGTGTAACCAAATCATTACCAAGTAATCTTAGCCTCCGTCCAGGCTCAAACCACCGGGTAGAGAACGACATAGAGTCGACTCATAGTATAAGCCTCATATGGTGGCCATCTTCTTGCTGGACTTGATAGCACTTGTTATGATGCGATACTCTGCTAGAGGCAAGAACTGATCCCACTGGCCTGCTCCAAAAAGTGCAATACGCACAGCTCTAAGCATATCCTCCCAAAATTGCACCAGTCCCGCACTGTCCCGTCGGTCTGAGGATGGATGCGTGGTGCTAAGCTCCTACACTGCGAGTCCCAACTCACTGCGTGCTACGCTGCTCCAGAAATGGGAAGTGAACTAGGAGGGCCTCTGTCTGATATGATGTGACACCGGCACACCATTGGCAATCGGACTATCTTCCCGAATAGAGATCTGAGATACTCTCTGCTGTTATATAAGGTGTCGCCAACTAGAATCAATGGGCCGATCTAGGTCAATCAACCCATCTATGACCCACACTCGAAACCTTCCACAAAGTCCGCGGAAACCCAACTACAAAATCCATGGTAAATGCGCTCCAACTGTCCACGCTGGTATAGGCATCCGCTGAAAGTGAGCCGCCTGGTCTTGATGTCATGAACCTTGACCTGCTGGCAATATCAAACACCTTAGTCACCATATTTCACTATGTCCTTGCTATCCCTCGCCCACGCAGTGAGTAGCTGCCTCAAAGTCTCAAGATATCATCCTTCGATACTCCCGCGGTGAAATGGAGTACCCTCGAACTGTGGAGCACTCTCTAGAATCCTCACTCCTACTGAGTCACCACAAGTAGGAACACATAGGCGGCCGCTGAGTCGCAGCACCATCTCGCTCGCCAAAGAAAGCCTCCTTGGCAGGGCCTCCCGAAATCACGTCTCCGGGAGAGCTGCCAAATGTGGTCATCGAAACTGCCGGCATCCGTTGATCTCCCCATAAACGAGACTGGGGCGAACCCAACCCACGCTAGAACTCGTTGCGAGTCTATGAAATGTCCCAGCCTCAACCAAGCCTGTTAATCCAAGGATTGAATGCTCACAGGCTAGTGGCCTTCTCTCGCCGCTGAATGAATGCATAGGCACCCATGCTCTCACGCTTTCGTCCAAGCGGATTGCGCGACCGCATTCGCCTGTGCCAGTCATATAACGAATAGTGATGTCAGTTGAAATCCTTCAACAACTTCAAAGCCACCTGCACTGCCAAATTGAGAATCCCTCTGCTTGAACAAATGTGTTAAGCTGCGGTGGTCGTGTAAACCGTTCACAAGGAACCGCCATACTCAAATAGTGCCTCACATATCCAGATCGTGCACAGGGTTAATTTTCTCGTGAATCTTCAGCTGACGCGAAGGATATAAAACTCGCGCCCCTGCATCACACACATCCCAAACCAACGCGTGACGGCTCGCCAATTATACAGTATAACCCGAGCCGGAAGGCAATCAAGAACTGTGCCGTATCAAAACTGTCTTGAGCCTTCTTGGAAGCTCTCCTACAATATGCGGACCAAATGAATGGGACACTCTTTTGGGTCAGTCTTAGTCAAGGTGATGCAATAGATGGAAAAAGCCCTGCACAAATGCGCCGGTAATAACCCTGCTAATCCAGAAACACCTGAATCTGGTCACTAAGGGATGGAAACTTGGCGCAACTCTGAACTGCCTCAATTCTCTTCTTGGGATCAGAACCTTAGATACCCATTCCGGACACCAATAGCCCACAGAATGCCACTGGATCGAGCCAAAACTCAAACTGGCTGGAGAAGACAGCTACTACAGCCTGCTGCTCTCGCAGGGTCTGTAGCATTACTTCTCAAATGCTGCTCGTGCTCTCCAGGCTACGCGACTTATATCAAGTATGTCGTCAATGAAGACGATGATAAAGAATCAATATAAGGCCTGAATACCATGTTCATGGCAGATCCATAAATTATGCTGGGCACATTGTCAAGCCAAAGAGACATAAACTAAAACTCATAATGGCCCATATTCTGAGTCGCGAATGCAGTCTTCGGAACAAAATCCGAGTCCCGAATCTTCAGCTATGATATCTGACCTCAGGTCAAATCATTAGAGAACCACCTCTAGCACCCTGCAGCTGGATCGTAACAAATCATATCACATACGTAGGCAACGGGTACTTGTTCTTGATGGATGAACCTTGTTTCAAGCTGGAGGCGGTAGGGAAATCACCAATGCAGCATGCCGCATGTTCCCATCCTTCTTCTTCACAAATAGCAAACTGGCGGCCCAGGCGATACACTGGGCCTGATTAAAAACCCTTTTGCTAACAACTCTTCTAGCTGCTGACCTTCAACTTAGGGCCAATACGGTACGGTGGAATAGATATTATAGGACTGAAGTGCCTGGGGCCAAGTCAATAGGGAAATTCAATATCACGATCACGGCAGGCATGCCTGGAAGATCAGAAGGAAACACAATCGGGGAACTCTCGGAC
This sequence comes from Nicotiana attenuata, assembly GCF_001879085.1. Lineage (NCBI taxonomy): Eukaryota > Viridiplantae > Streptophyta > Magnoliopsida > Solanales > Solanaceae > Nicotiana > Nicotiana attenuata. Next base: position 140,296 of record NW_017673224.1, read on the forward strand.
TAACTGGACTGAATAATCGTCGGAGACTCTGCAGTGGTGTCTCAACAGTAAGCAAGTAAGCCAAACCTTTTTCCAACATTGCTGAGCCTTCAGGAAAAGAATAACCCCAGCTAGGCATGTGTCAACTGTGGAACCCTTTCACTCCAATTCTCGATGTCCTGTGGCATCATTATGAAACAGTCTGTGCAGGGCAACAAGGACGGCGTGATATGGAATATAGCCAATAGCATTGCCCAAGATGACCCTCCGAAACGATCATGTCAACAACATAAGACTGCTCTAAGTCTCGAGACCACACAGAGGTGACCACACAGGACCGGTAGAATCGATCGCACAACCACAGAATCACCTACAGGAGCTGGACCACATGAATAGGAACACCCAAAGCATCAGGAAGGAATAACCAGGAAGCGATCTGCGACAGAGATAATACAAATAGAATAAGTAGAACCGTGGATCAGAATAATAGCCGAAAGCATCCCCTACCAACCAACGGGATAAAATACCTGTGATGACGGCAGTGTGAGGCCAATGGCATACGGCTGGCTGGAAGAGCATAGAACCCTGGCTGAGCACCGGCTGTCTTGAACCTCCACCTGACTGAGTAGTAGCTGCTGACTCTCTCTGTCTAGGCCTCCACCGTCTAGGACGGGCCTCTAACCCTGTACTGCCCTCCACCCCTAGGGTGGCTGGGCAGCTGGTCGCACGGAATCAATGGGTTGCTGAAGCTTGCTGCACTGCCTGGCCCCGAGCCTGTGGGAAAGTATCTCCTCATTGTGACCGGAGGGATCATCCGCACTCAAAACAACAGCGCGGCGGCGACCATCTGCCTGATGGCTGAGACCTGATATAACCGTAAAACTACTGGAAGAGCACTGGATAGGCCGGTGGACGACAATAACCTTCTGGCATTGCACTGAAAATAAGATCAGCGAGGACCCTAGACCTGATACGCCACTGGACGGACCCTGAATTGGCTGGCTGGCGGTAGGGAAGGCCTCTATGCATAGCATTGAGATAGGGGAATGTAGAGTCACCCGGTAGGAGGTGTGCTGAAACTGGTGGCCTAGCTAGGCTGGCCTCCTCCCATACTACCTCTGCCCCTAGCTGGGGCAACACCTTGAACCCGCGGAGAACCTATGTCTCCTTATCCGCCTTATCTTGCTCTCATACCACGCTCTGGGCATATCCCTCAATCTGACACAATTCTGACCGACTAGCGTGATACTCTGTGCCATCTCCATTCTCTCGAGCCATAGCTAAATCGAATACCGGGCTGAGATCCAGCGACAGAGACCTCCGCACCCTTCTCCGCATCATGTAGGAAAGTCATCAATCAGTACATCTGCGGACCAACTGGAAAACCTTGCTCATTAGTCAGTCACAGACATCTCTGCCTGCTCGAGCTGCTCAAAATGGTACCAGGGTTCTATGGTTGTGCACACGTCTCTTCCGGTGCTCGTGGGCTACGCTGGCAGCCTCCTCCGGGCGGCCTGACACCTCTATAGGGCAAGCCATTGCGGAAACATTTATAAAATACTTTATGTGCTCTTAATTAAAATAAGTTGGAAATAAACACTCAAATTGGAATTCTTAAAGAGTGAAGAACTGAATATGTAATAATATGATGTACACAACCCAAAATTAATCTCTACCAAAGTGTGGTGCAGAAACCTGGTGTCTCAATAGCTACGGTCAACTGAGTAGAATATACATCCAAAAGAATACCACAACTACCCTAACGCCTCTGGATCCCGAATAGACAGAAAATAACAATACAAAAGAAAGACTTCTTCGGCTGCGGATCGACATGAAGGAAAGCAGTCTCGACTGTAAGGTCCCATAGCCTGGCTCACAGGAATGGCGCACTCAGAGAAATAACCGGATGCCGACGCTGCCTCAGTCCTTGTACATTTAAGTACAAAGCGTAGTATTAGATACATAAAACAAATGTACCTCAGTGAGTACTCCCGCCTAACTCTCGAAGCAGTAGAAGACGAGACGTAGATTGATTACTCACTAGGGCAGATAATATTATGAGTATAAGTTTAGACAATGTGAAAATCTTTAATAGCAGCAGTTACATAACAAGGATACAAGTCAATTCTCCGCCTAGGATTCCGATTAATCATATTAACTAAAGTTACAATCATCAATGCAAGTTCTATGAAAGCAAGTAACAAGATTTAACAATCTTCCAGGAAAGTTATATTAAGAATGGCTAAATTGTCGTAGCGACAGGTCGTGCCCGTCCACAAGAAATAGGACTTTGCATTGCGAAGGGCGACGCGCGCCTATAGATGCATCTATTCATACCGAGGCGAATAGCCCGATCCACAAGATAAGGAAGAAATATCAAGCTTAAACACACAAGGCACATCAATAGTTCATTAATGCCAAGCAGACTTCAACAATTAACAAGTACGTTCTTATTCCTTTTTAAATCTCTAGCATAATCCTAGGTGGCTCGTAGTAACAGATAATGATAGAGAGTCATGTTAAAATAAGCATTGGTGTGGTCCTAAACTACCCGGACCCATACCATAGTAGTAGCTACTGCACCGGAACTCGTCCGTGCACCTAGCCGTGTGCGTGAGCCCCCCGCATTTAAGCAAACAATTTACTCAATTTATTAATCCTATCGGGACAATTCCTCTTACAAGTCAGAAAAAAGGGATTCACCTCGCTCAAAGCGCGCTCCCCATATGAAAACAAGCCCGAAGCTCGTTAGTTCGAGCTCCGAAACGATTCACAAACTAGTTAAAATAGTTAAGAACTAGTCAATAAAGGCTTAAAAGGTCGAATTCTATCTATTTAAGTTAATTTTCCAACTTTTTCCACATAGTTCTATAATTTCCGACCCCGGGCCCACGTGCCCGGATCCGGATATTCATTCGACAGAAATTGTTGCTCTGTACCAACCGTAAGCGATCAAATAATGGTATAAAATATCGTAGGTCGCTTTCATAACAATATTTCGTTGCTTGAATCTTAATTTTATTAAAACCTGGATCTAGCCAATAACCTTTGATTTTATCGTAAGATTTATTAGTGTTTGAATCTACCAATTTATACAATGTGTTTAAACTAAATAATGAATCGAGGACAACTTACCCTTGAGAAGTGTCAACTTGAAACCCTCTTCTTGGAGAGCCACAACAAATCGCCTAAAGTGGTGGAGTGTAAATGAAAAAAATGTTTCTGTGAGTTCGAATTAAATGAGGCCAGATCCCGCGATTTCCGCTTGCTCTGCTGCGGTAGGACCAGATCTGCAGGTCCACGCATCTGCGGACTGGCAGAGGGGATGGAACCCGCTTCTGCGAGGTCTGGAGGCCCGCATGAGTGCGCGAACCGCTTCTGCGGTTACTGGGCCGCTTCTGCGGCTTCCCTCTTTCTCGAAGTCCCCGACAGGTTCAGGGCCCCATAAGGAGGCCCAAACTTTGCACAAAGGAGGGCTGGGGGGAGGACATACCCTGAATCGAGCCCAAACCAGGTCCAACAAAGAGACCGTAGAGCTAAGGAATTATGCCACATGGATTTGATCTAAGACATTATATGCAAAAAATATTACATGCTCAACAAGATTATTCACTGTTCTAAGTTCCATTAAAGATAAGAGGTACCACCCCTTGTAAACTCGATCACTTAATTGAACTTCTAATTACAGGACACAAGAAGTTAAAAACCCTGAAAGCAGGACTGATCTGATGGAAACCGCTGCAACATTACAGTCCTGAGAATTCCTTGTTATTAAACACTTCTAACATGAACAACTAGAATTCAGATATGCTGAAACTCCATGCATCAAACTCAAAGGTGCTACACATAATCGAATACAAAAATGGTGGTAACCTAGAAATATCCTAGAACAGACCCCTGCATTTAGCTAATATAGATTCGCAAATTAACCTACACTGGTACAGATACATAACCAGCAAGATCCAAATGTATCTCATAGCTTAATCAGTCTCTAGTTATTACAAAACATGAAGATTTATCTAATCAAATGAGGCTAAGGAACTGATATGAATCGAATGAACACAAAAATAGAAGAATCAGCATGGTTTTTATTTCACTCCCAACTCTGAGAGCTACATCAATCGATAAGATTAGAATGTGACCGTGGAGAACTTGAACAAAAGGGAAGAAAGCCGCGTCTTGGGGATCGGCATAAGCGAACCGCTTCGCGGTCCTTGGGCGCGCGCTTCTGTGATTTTCCCCTTGGTCTGCCCTTTCCGCTCTGCCGATGGCTGAACTCCCGTATCTGCGATCGCCGCTCTGCGGCGCAAGAACCGCAGATGCGTATGTGACAGAAGCAACAAAACCTTCAGCTTTCCTAAGTTTTTTCACCATTCGCTTCCGAACCTCGCTCGTTTGGAACGCTCAGGGGCTCCCGAGCTCCGCCCGAACATATCAACAAGGTCTGAAATATGAGCAGTACTACTCGACGACCCTCGGGATCAACTCAAAACAATGCTAAATCCTGGATCACCCCCTGCTAAAACCGAATTGAGATCAAACTATCTGAATCTTCAAGTTACTTAATTCTCATCTAACGGTCAAAACGCCCTTAAAACTACTCGGATTGACACAAATTATTTACGGGCAAGTACTTAAACGACATTACGACCTGTACCAATGCTTCTGGAAACCAAAATCCGAAGCCCGAGTACGCATACTGGATCAGTGATGTACTTAGGCTTCTTTAATTCCTTTAAATGCTTCAATTAAACAATTTTAGATAAAATATATTCTTACCTGCAGGGAGGCTTACGGACCTTCAGAGATTCAAGATTTCGTGATCGGACGCACCAGATGTTCTGATATGGTCCCGCGCTGAAAATGTTTACATATTTTACGGATTAAATATTGTCCAAATCACGAATTCTGGGTCCGTTTTCCCAAAAGTGTTTGACCGGAAGTTTTAAATTGGTCTCTTTAAGAAAGTCTTAAAGTAAAGCAAAAAGCATATTTTACTTCAAAACCCTTCCAATTCCCGAAACCAATTCGCCCCCGCAAGTCGTAAATTGAGTTAAAGAAGTACCGACGAGGCTTACTATTAGGGGAACGGGATTCTAAAAGGCAAAAGGAACGGTCGCGGTCGTTAAGGATACAACAACTGCATGATCAGTACTTGGATCATCTTTATAAAGATTCTGCCATTTTCGTAGAGAATAATTGTTCGTTATCCATGAAAAATTAGAAATAATCTGAATGACACTGAGACTTGGGATGAATACGTTTTTTACGCTTGATCGAGAGAAGTGCTTTCTAGCCCATAAAAACATCAACTGTTTCGAAAAATTAGACTTGAGATTTCAAAAATTAAATCTCAAGAAACAACCGATATAAAGCCACTAACGATTATGTATTTTGAAATTCGAGCTAATATATGGCCCGTTGTTTGGAAATTCGAGGGTACCCAGTGAATAGGTGCGTCGT
>NW_017673225.1:0-47826 GCF_001879085.1 Nicotiana attenuata
TTTCATGCCCAGATCCAAACACGCTGTCTAATTGTGAAATAATAAAATCGGAATATGATGAAGAAAAGGCTTTTAGGGAAATAAATCGAGAATTGGAACAATTTGAGAATAAACCTAAGCCAAACTTGAATGATACTGAGCCGGTTAACTTGGGAACTTCCGAAGAAATCCGGGAAACCAAAGTAAGCATTCACACAGATGAGAAAACTCGGGATGCAATAATCCAACTCCTGTTTGAGTTTAAAGATGTGTTTGCTTGGTCATATGACGACATGCCAGGGTTGAGTGTTGATTTAGTGGTTCATAAGTTGCCAACTTACCCCGATTGCCCTCCGGTCCAGCAAAAGCAGAGAAAGTTTAAATGTGACATCAGTGATAAGATCAGAGAAGAAATCAAGATACAGCTGAAAGCAGGGGTAATCCGAGTGGTCCGGTACACCACATGGCTAGCCAATGTAGTCCCAGTTCCAAAGAAAGATGGAAAGACCCGGGTGTGTGTGGATTATAGAGATTTAAACAAGGCAAGTCCCAAAGACAATTTCCCTTTGCCCAACATCCACATCCTTGTTGATAACTGCGCCAAGCATGAGATACAGTCCTTCGTGGATTGTTACGCAGGATATCACCAGGTGTTGATGGATGAAGAAGACGCAGAGAAAATAGCCTTCACCATACCCTGGGGTACATATTGCTACAGAGTCATGCCATTTGGTCTGAAGAATGCTGGAGCAACCTACATGAGGTCCATGACTGCCATCTTCCATGATATGATGCATCAGGAGATAGAGGTATATGTGGACGACGTAATCATCAAGTCCAGAACCCAGGATGACCATGTTCGAGATTTGAGAAAGTTCTTCGAGCGGTTGCGCAAGTACGATCTGAAGCTGAACCCAGCTAAATGTGCATTTGGAGTCGCATCAGGCAAACTTCTGGGCTTCTTAGTCAGCAGGAGAGGTATCGAGTTAGACCCAATGAAGATAAAGTCTATCCGGGATTTGCCTCCTCCGAGAACCAAGAAAGATGTGATGAGCTTGTTGGGCAGATTAAACTATATCAGCCGGTTCATTGCTCATCTGACTTCCACATGTGAGCCCATATTCAAGTTATTGAAGAAAGATGCAGCAGTCAAGTGGACGGATGAATGTCAAGAAGCTTTCGATAAGATCAAGGAATATCTGTCAAATCTGCCAGTCTTGGTCCCACCAGAGCCAGGGAGGCCTCTTTTCTTGTATCTGACGGTCTTAGAAAATTCTTTCGGCTGTGTCCTCGGGCAACATGATGTAACTGGGAAGAAAGAACAGGCAATCTACTACTTGAGCAAGAAGTTCACCAGTTATGAAGCTAAATATACTCTGTTGGAAAGAACCTGTTGTGCTTTGACTTGGGTCGCTCAGAAGCTAAGACATTATCTTCAAGCTCACACCACCTACCTCATAACCAGGTTGGATCATTTGAAATACATATTCCAAAAACCGATGCCCACAGGGAGATTAGCAAAATGGCAGATTCTGCTCACTGAATTTGACATAGTCTACGTCACTCGCACGGCGATGAAAGCCCAGGCGTTGGCAGATCATTTGGCTGAAAATCCGGTTGACGAGGAATACCAACCGTTGAGCACTTCCCAGATGAAGAGTTAAATTCAATAGAAGCAATCTCTGAGGATACCCATGCTTGGAAAATGTTTTTTGACAGAGCGGTGAACGCCAAAGGTGTGGGAATTGGGGCAATCTTGATCTCACCCACTGGTCAGCACTATCCGGCCACAGCCAGGCTTCGGTTTTTCTGCACAAACAATACTGCTAAGTATGAAGCTTGCATCATGGGTATGAACATGGCGATTGACCAGGACGTCGACGAGTTGTTGATTATGGGGGACTCAGATCTAATTATCCGGCAAGCCCAGGGAGAATGGGAGACCCGAGATGTTTGTCACACCTCCTTTTTACCTACACCCGCAAGGGTGTAAAGGAGTTTTTCCACTTGAAGGACAATCGGACGGGATTTATTATTATGATTTCAGAGTCGCCACTTGGGAAATCAATGGTGTCCCAAGTCACCGGTTGACTCCCGAACCGAGGAAAAGAATGACTCTGTATAACAGTCCGCGAACCAGAAATCCGAGTAAGGAATTCTGTTAACCCGGGAGAAGGTGTTAGGCATTCCCGGGTTCCGTGGTTCTGGCACGGTCGCTCAACTGTTGTATTTGATTTTATCTGATTTCAAAACATGTCCAGACTCATGTGCTTTTATTAGTAAACCGCTTTTATTATTATTTTTTATTTTTAATAAGAATTGCAACGTTGTGAAAATGCATCTCGAACCACGTCGCACCAGTGCACCCGTGATTGTTAACGCATTTCGACTTCGTTGAGATTTGGATTTGGGTCACATAAATGTGCACCCACTATTAGGAAGGTAATATTATTAAAATTCGCACCTAAAGCAACCACGAGTTTATTATATTTGGGGAAGACCATGATATTCGCTAAATGGTCCGCCCGAGTTCTAAGCATTTTATATAGCATCTATTGAGGGCCCCGCGATTTGTGTGTTTTATTTGGCGAGGCTCGTCTCGTCTATCATTTATTTTAAAGGGAACCCTAAAGTGGCTATAACCTTTCTATATTCTTTGCCGACAATAAATGACCTTTCAGCATTATTGTTCAAGGGTCAGTAAATTTTCTGGATAAAATTGGGCTTTAGTTTCGGCCCAATGCCATTTCAGTGCTGCTTGTGATAACGGGAAAGGCTGCCTGGACATGGGCTTCATCCAATGAGAACAGGCCCAGATGGCCCGTCCAGTTCAGCTATCGAGCAGCTCTGGATCACGTTAGAATGCAATTTATATGTATACTAGAGAATTATACCAATGCATCAGTAAATCAGGCAATTATTTTGCTGGTTTTATACTTACTTCATTTAACTCATTATTTTTTTCATGCATGTTTGATGGTGACTATTTAAGCTAATGTCTGTTAGCAACTATTAGTACTGGAACTTAAGCGAATTCACATGGAAAAATACTAATGAACCTATTTCAAGTTGTTCAATTGTATCCACTACTGGCTGCAACTAATCCACCACAGTCCAAGCAGCACACTTCAAGATCAAACAGATGAACATTTGTATAAAATTTCAAGCTTAATGTTACAGCAGGGTAGATTCAAATGTGTACCTGGTAATTGCAAATAAGAAAAGGAAAAGATCAGTAGCAGTGACAGTTTGCAACAGCAGCCCAAGAAGAAGTTGAAATCCAGTAATAACTCAATCAACACAGCAAGTTCAGGAATAGGTTTGAAACTCCAGCAATGAACCAAAACACCAACAATTTCAAGCACCAATGCAGTCCAAAACCAAATCGATTACTCAGACTCAGTTCACAGCAATTCAAATAGACCTTAACAACTCTCTTGGCAGCTACTTTCACATATAGAACAGTATACTCGAAAACCAGCTTATTTCTGATCCCAATGCTGAGATCAGTATTGTTTTGAAGGAATTTTATGATTTTTAGAAACTCTGTTTTATGCCCTTTGGAAGGGGTTTAGAGGACTGCCCCCAAAAACTTTTTTCTTACTCAAGGCCAATGAATGCCTATTTATAGGTGAACTTAAGGTCCAATTTCAGATTTTCCTTTTACCCCTTAGTCCCTATTCTAATTTCAGTGTTTGCCCTTTATTTTCTGACTTGTTACACAAGCAACTACCTCAAGTTTATTAGAACCTACACTATAGTCCATCCTAGAAGGTTCTATACTTGTTACAATCCCTATTATATCCTTACCCCCCTTTTAAAATTACCAAATCTGATAAAAGTGCCCTTTTCCCATGCCTAAACTACCCTTTGAACCTCCTGATATTACTGACCAAGTTAAACCAGTCCATTAACTACAACCAAGCAATCTATTTCTAGGGCTAGAACAATTAAAATCAACTTGCAGTAAACAATTAAAATCAAATTGCAGTAAACAATTAGGATTCGACTCACTGAATCTAAAATCAGACCACTTGAACGTATATGACTACTGGGAATGGTATTGACATGAAGAACAAAACTTAAGCTAGATCCTGAACATGGAATTACTAATGCAATTGAACTAAACTAAACTAATTGATTACTATTAACCAATAACAACAGTAAAGGCTCAAATACTGAAGAAAAAATTGAAATCAAAAGTGCCCTAAAGAGTTAAAGATTATCAAACAAATTTGAACAAGCATACAGAATCAGAACAGCATCGAACAGAACTTACTAAGTTTGAGCACTCGGCTGACTATGGGGAATTCTGACCGGCCATTTGTTTGAATCCTCCGGGATTCTTGACACGTAACATCCTAATCGTGTGTTTTCAAAAGAACACACATGATTAGGGAAATTACGGTCCAAAATTCCCAAGATTTTCTGAGCTAGGGTTCTGCCAGTCTAAGATCTAAAATTCGAGAAGCTCTGGCAATATTCGAAAGATTTTGGTTAGGGATTAATGATGAGGGAGGGATGAGGGACATTTGGTACGAATTTGGGCCAGTTTGGGTGAGTTTGCGACTTGGCCGGAAACTTCGATGGAATATTCGACGAGATTGGCTATGATTCGAGGGGAGCTGAGGGCATGGTTGGACAGGGAAAGACGAGGGGAGTCAGTGGTGTATTTTTGGTGGTCATCGGAGCATCGCCGCCGGCGGCGGTGATTGCCGGCCGGCGGCGGACGGCGGAGGGACGGTGGGGCTAGGGCGGAGGAGGGTGGCCGGCACCGGCGTTACAGGGGACGGGTTGGTACGAGGAAGAGGAGTTGTGTTTTGATTTTNTGAGGGGCTAATGGATGGGGTCACATATCAGTAGAGACTAATGCCCACGTTATTCAAAAATAGGCTGTTAAGCCTCGATCCGTTGACAGGCCCCAATCAGAACTGGAGCTTAAGCAAATTCACACGGAAAAATACTACTGAATATATTTCAAGTTGTTCAATTGTATCCACTACTGGCTGCAACTAATTTCAGAAATATACACGGGATAACTAGACTAAGGTGATTACTAATAATATGGAGGTATCAAACTTAAGAGGTTCAAGTCCTTATTCTATTCTGACTTCAACTTATCAGGCTAATGTGTTACATTACCTTATTGCACTTGTTCATACAAATAACTGCAATAGGCAGTCCTATTGACATGAAATAAAAATCGAAACAGTCTAATCCTAAATCTCATTGCAGAAAGTAGACATTAGATTCTAACATGTGAACTGCTATACTCAGAATTAAATCTCATTGCACAGTCCATACGAATAGTCCAGTTATACAGTCCAGTTAACAGTCCAGTATTTACACACATACAAAATTGATTCGACACTGTGCTGATTAAATCTAACGCCTATTTAACTATCAATACACCACAGTCCAAGCAGCACACTTCAAGATCAAACAGATGAACATTTGTATTCCATTTCAAGCTTAATGTTACAGCAGGGTAGATTCAAATGTGTACCTGGTAATTGCAAATAAGAAAAGGAAAAGATCAGTAGCAGTGACAGTTTGCAACAGCAGCCCAGGAAGAAGTTGAAATCCAGTAATAACTCAATCAACACAGCAAGTTCAGGAATAGGTTTGAAACTCCAGCAATGAACCAAAACACCAACAATTTCAAGCACCAAGGCAGTCCAAAACCAAATCGATTACTCAGACTCAGTTTACAGCAATTCAAATAGACCTTAACAACTCTCTTGGCAGCTACTTTCACATATAGAACAGTATACTCGAAAACCAGCTTATTTCTGATCCCAATGCTGAGATCAGTATTGTTTTGAAGGAATTTTATGATTTTTAGAAACTCTGTTTTATGCCTTTTGGAAGGGGTTTAGAGGACTGCCCAAAAAACTTTTTCCTTCATCAAGGCAAATGAATGCCTATTTATAGATGAACTTAGGGTCCAATTTTAGATTTTCCTTTTACCCCTTAGTCCCTATTCTAATTTCAGTGTTTGCCCTTTATTTTCTGACTTGTTACACAAGCAACTACCTTAAGTTTATTAGAACCTACACTATAGTCCATCCTAGAAGGTTCTATACTTGTTACAATCCCTATTCCTATCCTTAACCCCCCTTCAAAAATTACCAAATCTGATGAAAGTACCCTTTTCCCATGCCTAAACTACCCTTTGAACCTCCTGAAATTACTAGCCTACGTTAACTACACTAACCTTTCTAACTAACCCTGGTCCAAATAACTATTTCTGCAAATTAACCAGCCCACCAATCCAATCGCAAATCCTAAATTCAAATAACTACTGATTTTCGGATTAACAACTACTAACACCTATTAGCGATCAACAAACTAAGAAATTGACAACAATAGAATCAGTATGAAAGGAAGAATCAAACACAGGAAAATCCAAACAGTCAGAATTATTAATCAAACTAAACTAATCAAAATTTCAGACCTAGACCTCTACTTACAGATCAAAAGAAAACATGCTTAAGCTACTGTACTAGAGAAAATGAAAAGAACAAGTTCATGCTACTAATTATTATAAGAAAGTGAACAAATCAACACGGAGAAGAACAAACAAGACTCAAGTCAGTTGATCACGAAGAAGTGACAGTCATGGAGGACGAAATGACCCAAAAAACAAAGAGAAACTTACCTATGCAATTTTAGGGTTCTGCTAATTCTGTGACTTAACATTTGAGCAACTCCAACGATGTAAGAAGGGAACCAGTTGGGATTCAAGAAGAAGAAAATTAGGAGCGTGTAGGGTGCAATTTTTAGCTATTTGGCGGAGTTAGGGTTTTTGGGCGGCACTTTAATTTAAAATTCGAAGAGATATAATGAGATTTGGAGGAAACCACTTGGGGATTTAGGAAGAGGGAAGTGAGGAGACCCCGGGGTGTAATTTGGGTGAGATTTGGAGGTGGCGCCGCCGTACACGGCAGAGGCGGCGGCTACTGTTTTGAAGATTCGAGAAGCTTGGATGGGAGTCGAAGAAAACTGACCCCAGACTGGGAACGAGGAGAAGGAGGAGGTGCTGTGGTGTGTTTTTGGGGTCGTTCGGAGCATCGCCGCCGCCAGCGGCGATTTCCGGCCGGCGGCGCTAGGGCGAAGGACGGCGGAGGAAGGCGGGGTTAAGGTTTGTACGAGGAGGATGGGAATTGTCGTTGATTTTTGTATGAAGGTTATTACAGTTTTATTAAGAATGGAAGATCGGATCTAGACCATCAGATTTGGGGGTATGGACGGTTACGATCGATTTGCCAAACGACGTCGTTTTTGTTATGGGGGGGACTGGACCGGGCAGGGGCGTTTGGGCTAGGTTGGGGTGGGGTGTTTTTGTTTGGGCCTGGGCAACTTGGCCCAGTTCTTGCCAGTCATTTCCTTTCTTTGTTCTTTTGTTTGTTTTCTTGTATTTTAATCACTTTGCTTTTTGTATTTTATATTTTTTATATTTTGTATTTATTTTATAAAATGCTAAAACAAAGCAAAAGACCTAATTAAACTATCTAACTCCTAAAATTATTATTTAAAACTCTATTTAAAGATAAATGTAATAATTAACAATGCAAAGAAACTATTTTCTTGCAATTTTCTTTACATTTTATTCTAAAACTAATTACTAAAATTGTGAAATTAAATCCCTAAATGCCAATGCATATTTTTGGTATTTTCATATGGATTAAAATGCACAAATAAAAATGCAACAATTACCAAAGGATGCCACAAAATTCACAAAGATTTATAAATACTAGAAAAAATTATTTTGTTTGAAATTTTGGGAATTATTCATATATAGGGCAAAAATCACGTGCTCACAGCTGTTTCGAGGTTGTTTTGGCTGATCTTCGAGCTTGGATGATGGGTGTGGCTGCTGACGCTTTATGAAGTCAGGGGTGTGTTTATTGTGATGAAAACGGCGGAGTGATGAAGTTACGGGGGGTGGGTCTTCTTTGATTTTGCTGAATTGCGGCTAAGCGAGGAAGCAGCTGAAAAATTATTTTTTGTCTCTCGCGTTAGCTCCTCATTCTTGTTAAAGAAGAAGCTAATGGCTCTGTTTCATTTTTCTAAAAACAAACGCTGATGGCTCTGCCTCCTATGAAAACGGCGGATTCAATCTTTTTTAGGTGTTTTTTAGGTGTAGGTTATATTTTAGGTGTAGGTACTATTATATAGGAGTAGGAATTAGGTTAGGGCTATGGGCGTAGGAATTATGAGCTTGGGAATTATGGGCTAGGTCAAAAATTAGGCCTAAAAATGGGTTGCTCGAGCCCAAGTTTTATTCTTTCTCCGCGAACGCGATTAAAATACGATCTCATCTATTAATTAGTCCTACTTAATTAAAATAACTATTAAAATAAGACTAACCATTAAAACAAAAACTATTTTTTTTTTGTATTTTTCAAAATTTAAAATGACTACAAAATATTAATGAAACTATTTTTTGCAATTTTCGTTTTCTTGCAATAAAATAAAGTAAAAGAGTAAAAATTAATTAAAATAGCTATATTAGGCCTAAATTAAATATTTACGTGCTAAAATATGAAAAATCTTGGGGAGGGTCAAAAATCACATGTCTACATGGGTAGTCTAGGACCCATAAGCATGCTCTACGTGATATTCTTGTAATTTGATGATAAATACGGATTCGTATAAGCTATTTGATTAAGGTAAATGAGACTAGTGAAGGGACCTTATCCTGTTTGGTCTTTTAAAAGAGAATATTGGGTATTCCTGTGAATAACTACTCCTCAGATATATTTATTATTGTTTGCTTATTGATGCATTTATTTATATTTGACCGCATCTATGGTTCGCGCCGTTCGACCCTCGGCAGTGCACAATTTATTTTATGTTGGATCAGGCCGTACATTCCACGGTGTTACTTGCGCATGTTTTGCTTGACATTTCTCTGAGGACTACATTTTATATCTATTGAAATATACATGAACATCCATGATGATACTTGGGAAGAAGTTGTTATTTCATGATTTCTTTTTAAAAGCTAATAACGTGTGCTATCAATGCTATTTATAAATTCTTCTCACATTGTTTGACCCTAGTAAGTGTCAAGTCGACCTCTCATTTCTACTTCTTCGAGATTAGACGGGATACTTACTGGGTACATATTGTTTATGTACTCATACTACACTTCTGTACTTGATTGTACAGGGTCTGAGGCAGGTGTATCTGGCTACCAGTCTGGTGCGTATCTCTGACCGGACTCGAGACTTCTACGGTGAGCTGCTTCCCTTCCATGCCGTTCCGCAGCCTGAAGAAGTCTTTCTTATGTAGTTTCTTTTGTTGTCTATTTCTCTTCGGACAGTAGGATAGTGTGATTCTTTTGTATATTCTACTAGTTGCCCACAGCTTGTGACACCGGGTCCTGGCACACACATTAGTAGACTGTATTATTTTGGGGTTGTATGATTATCATGACTTTATTAATCATTTCTAATTTTTATTTCAACTTAAAGAATTATTCCACTAGTTCGGGGTAAAGGTAAATGAAAGTTTAGTCAGTACTTTTTCCGCGTTGGCTTGCCTGACAATGGTGTTGGGCGCCATCATGACCTGTTGTGGAAATGGGTCGTGACAACAATATCCGCCTCTTTCGATTACAAATAAGTATAGAATCAATTTTAACATAAAGAGCTAGATGTCACTAAATATAGGTTAACATCTATCAATACCAAAATTAACTATTACCTCTTCTGCCTCTTTCGATTACAGAATTAGTAAGAAGTTAATATGTAGTACTAAATAGATAGATGTTAACAAATTAAATACACCCAACTATAAAGCAGATAAAATTTAAATAAAAAGCTTCAGCTCAAGTATGTGAAATTGAAGAATAATATCTACTATTATATAAAAATATTAAGATCCGTCATTTTCCCAGCACAAGAAAAGTTACTCCATAATGGAGTTAATACCGACAACGGAAATATTCTTGCCCATTAAATAAGAAAATAGAAAGAAATATTCAGGAGAATAATTCCCCCTATTTAATTAAAAACATGAGCTAGAGTAATTTCCATACTATAATTTATTTGGAACTAGAGATGACTCCAGAGTAATGGCTAAAAGATGAAAAAAAAATAAAACTAAAGAACAAAGAGAAAGGAAAAGCTTTCTGCTCAATATTTCACTTCTCCCATTTTTCTTCCGCTCCTCTCTCGAACGATGCCTCTTTATAGGCAAGCCATGACAAGGTTTTCAATTATCTTCTGGATATGAACTTGTCATGGCTGGTTGTGGCCTTGTTATGCTTGGTTATGAGCTTCTTTGGTTATGGATCGGTTATAGTTTATTGTAGCCGGTTGTGAGTCGGTTATAGTTTGTTGTAGCCGGTTGTGAGTCGGTTGTCCTTTGTCATGGCAGATCACGTCTTTCTTTAGCACCATACTTTACTCTGCTTTAGCTTGTCCGTTTTTCTAATTTTTCCTCTGTAATCTTCTCGTTCCCGGACCAATACTTCTTTAATCTTTCTTGCATAATTTAGACAAAGTATGGAAGAAATATGATAGTTTTTTTTTGTGTGTTTTTCAAAGAAATTATATGTTAAAAATCAAGTAAAATGCACTTATCACTTACCTAAAGACTGGTTAGCCATGCATAGATGGGTACCTTAACAGATTTCTAAGTTTGTTTGTTGAACCTGTTATAATATGGCCTGTCAGTTCTGTTCTCTCTATGTTATGATACCTCTCTTGAACTATCTTAATCAGTTCCTGACTTACTGTTAATCAATGTGTTCCCTTTCTATGACTTAGTCCGATCTAAAATCTCTATTATCATTATTAATTTGCTTATGAACTAGCATGTGACTGGTTGTTAAAACTAGATTAAGTATGCTTAGGTTCAAATGTACTTGCTATTTTGTACATTTTCTATATGCGATTGTGTCCTTAAATGAATTCCCTAATCCATTCTACTCCCTCCTATTCCTTTACTATTTGATCCTTCTGAATCCTCATTCTTATCTGGCTGAAAACCAAAGCTATTTAGGTTCTATCCTCTGGCCTCCCTAGTGTGAGCACTGCTCAGGGTTCATGTATACCCTTGTGAACTCTGACACACTAGGATTTGGTCCCTAGTCTTCCTTGAACTATTTCTGATCTCTGTGAATTTCCCTGGTGTGAGCACTGTCCTGGGTTCTTGAAGCCCTTGGAAACTCTAACACATTAGGTATTTGGGTTATGTATGCTTAGCTTTGATACATGGGTGAATCACTCACCACTAGTCATATTGTATCTATGAACATGGGCTTCTGGAGCTATTGTGATTTGAAGGTCTGGCCTGTCCAGGTGTATTTGGGCCTGCTGTAGGCTCCCTATAGTTATACGCACTTTGTAACTTATTACATCGAATTCTGGTCTGTAATAATTATTTTGTAATGACAATTCTGGGATATTAGTGAAATTGGGAGGGGTTTCTTATTTCACATTTTTACTATAAAAAATTGGGTAGAAATTCGGCCTATAGGTCCAACAATGTGTTATTATGTGCAATGTGTTAGAAATTCTGCCTATAGGTCCAACAGTGTGCTATTGCATGTTCAGTTATCGTATGTTAGAAATCATGCCTATAGGTCTGAATCAACCCAATTATCATTTCTGCCCGTTTGTTCATGAGTTTGCAAACATTGTGTTGTTACTCTCACTAGAAAACATGTCTATAGGATCAAAACAAATAACCCTGGATCTGTTTATGTGACTTGCCACTGTCACTGTCGCATAAAAACGCCTAGACATCATGCATATAGGTTTAATCCCTATGTTTATAATCTGTAGGCAAATCATATAGGTTTTGGAAGCATAATGGATTTTGCGTATAACTGTCTGCCCATATAAATCCAGATTCATATAGAGATCCCGCCTGTAAGTTTCTATGTTCTTAACTGTTTAAAATCAGCAACTGTCTTTGTTAATCTGATTTGCGTGCATTTGTTGTCTAATTACGGAGGCCAACTTGAGCCCTTATTTGCTTATAAATGAAAGTCCTAACTGTTTTTTTCCGTCGCTTAGTATTCTTCCCTTTTGAGCAACCTAAGCTAAGGTCTAGAACTACCTAAATAGAGATCCAAAGCCTCCTAGACCATAGGCATGAGACGGGTAGTGCACGCATAGGGTATAGTTTAGAATCAACTAGTGCGCTTTAGGTAACAACTTAAACATAGTAATCGGGTAGCAGGACATGATAGTTTGTGCCCGCTGAATAATATGAATAACACCCCGACTCGAGGGAGTTATGAAGTATTATTTATGTTGCACGGGGTGATCCTTTAGGCTAAAAAATTTAGGACCCCCCATCACTATTAAATATTCCTCTCGCTCCTTTAGACTAATTGATAAGTTAAGTTCGGTCGGGACCCACCGTTGTGGACCTTGAAGGGTGCCTAACACCTTCCCCTTAAGATAGCCCTTACCCGATCTCTGGTGATATAAACTGGTACAACATGAGTTATCTTCTCTAGGTGCCCTAACGCACCTTAATTCGTTAGGTGGCGACTCTTTCAATTCCAATTCCCTACCCCCTCAAAAAGGAGTTGTCCCAAAAATGTCGAAACCCGATTTTGCGAGAAAAAGGGGGCGCGACACTTGCTACTGAGAAAGAGGCTGCTCTAGCCCAACTGGCCTCGGCTGAGACCCAGCTCCGAGGTTCTAAAGTGAAAAATCTGGCCTAGGCCAAGAAGATCGATGAGCTCGAGGCCAAACTTGCCGCGACCGGGGCTGAGGTTGCTGAAGCCAAGGCCGAAGTTGAGAAGACGAAGGCCACGGCTGAAAAAACCAGTACCTGAGGGATGCTGAGGCTGCTCAAATAAAACTAAGGGAAGCCTCCAACTGGGAGAAACGGAGCAATGATTTGGCCAAGTGCCAATCCCGGAGGGAGACCCTTGAAGAAATCTATGCTCGAGGTTTTGATCTCACCGAGGAGATAGCCCAAGCAAAAGCGCTCGAAGCTGATGCCAAGTTTCTCGTCTCTTCTGACGGCGATGATGAAGGCAGCCAAGGCGGGTCCGATAATGAAGTTAGGCCCGAAGATGGAGCTGCTTCCGAGGGAGAGACCAGCCCTGAGCATAGATAGGATTTTCCTTTCTCTTTCTATATTTTTCTTTTTGTAAGACATTTTATCTCTCTTGATATATCTTTTTCCTAGTATATAAAAGAAGAATTTCCTTGAATGTTTTCTCGATGTTTCCTGCCTTGTAAAATTCTTGTAATGACTTCATTCTTTTTAACTCTGTGTTTGAGATTTTATCTTAGATGTTTTCTTCGAAATTACCGTGGTCGAGTTCGAATAAGGTTCGAACTTTGGGCTTCGGATAATCAAGCTATTATTTATTTAGGCTTGGGATAATCGAACCATTGGGTTCGAAAGGGTGAGAACAAGGTCTCGAACCCTAAGTGTATCGGCCCTTAGGCTCTTTTAGATCGGGCCATTATGGCCTCTAAGAGATGGCTATTATTTCCCCTTTTCGACTTAGAAGACTTAGTAAAAATTTATTTATGCCTTGGCATGTATTTTTTTACCCATTGGGGTTTTTTGAGGGTTCGGTGTCGATCGGAATCCTTTGTTTTTAGTGCCTTAGCACAAGTTCGTATTTGAATAATTTCATACCTCTTAAGGTTTTTCGAGGGCTGATATTATCGAAGCTCTTTGATTATTTTGCCGAGGGTAGCCTTTATTTAACCAGTTTTTTGAGAATCCGAAGGCCTGTTTTTATTGCGGAGTTCGGACATCTCCGAGCCGCGTTATTTCGGCCGTAGCGTTTAATATAGTCATAGCCTTTGGGTGTGTCTCTTGGACTTGTCTCCCGATAACTTTTCGAACTTGTCCAAAATGTTAGTCCTCGAGGATGATGGCCTTGGCCTTTACGTCGGGGGTGCCTTTTTGAGGTCTTATGAACTCGAGTTTAGACAATTCGACTGTACTGACTGTCGACGACAGTCCCCGAGTATTCGAGGTGTGTTTGCATTTTGGCTCTTGAGCCGTTTATCACAGAATCACAAGTATGGAGTTCGTATAGTAGCAAATTTCTTTGAGACACAACGTGTTTGATATAGAAAGAATTCTTCTTTGAATAATTCATACATGCATACATGTTTTTCCATCGGGGCTCGACTATTCTACATGGACACGGTTCATCTAACCGTTTGACCCATTACAAAGTTTTCCTATCGAGACCCTTTCTGGCGTGAAGTATTTTCCTCGAAAATATTACCTCTGAGGGTGGTGCCCCCCAGTATTCGAGTTTGATTGAAAAGAAGCCTTGGATACTGTTGAATTCTCCTTAGGCAGCACATAGTTGTTGCCTCGTTAAAAACCTTGCATGAAAACCCCATTTGGAATAAAACCCGATCTAAGGGAAAAAGAGTGCAACGCGTGCTTTAAAACATAAGGTCTTCGTGTATAAGGGTGCCCTCGTCGTCTTCGATCAAACATCTACAATGTGTTAGTCTTAAATACAAATGGAAAAAGGAGAAAATTCATACCTTAGCAATAATACCGTTTGAGTAGTGATACATTCCAGTTGTCCGGCAATTGTTCGCCTTCCATCGTGCCAAGTTTGTAAGATCCTTTTCCAATAACTCCGATGACTCGATACAGTCCTTCCCAATTCGGGCCCAATTTTCCTTCATTCGGGTCTCGTATATTAAGGGTAACATTCCTTAGAACCAAGTCCCCAATTCCGAAGTGTCAAAGGTTGGTCCTTCTATTATAATATCTCTCGATTCTTTGCTTTTGCGCCGCCATCCGAACAAGTGCAGTTTCTCGTTTTTCATCTTATAGCTCGAGGCTAGTATTCATAGCCTCATAATTTGACTCCTCCGATGCATGTCGAAATCTGGCGCTGGGTTCTCCGACCTCGACTGGGATTAAGTCCTCGGAGCCATATACTAAAGAGAATGGGGTTGCCCCCGTGCTGGACTTCGAAGTCGTTTGATATGCCCAAAGGACCTTGGGTAAAACTTCTCTCCATTTTTCCTTAGCGTCATTCAGCCTTTTCTTCTAGTTTTGTATGATAGTCTTGTTTGTCGATTTGGCCTGCCCGTTTCCGCTCGAATGATACGGTGTTCATAAGATCCCTTTTATTTTGTGTGCTTTGAGGAACTCCATTTCTTTGTTACCGATGAACTGTTAGCCTTTGTCGCATGCGATTTCGGCAAGTATCCCGAATCGACACACGATGTGGACCCAGATGAAGTCAATAACTTCTTTTTCTCTGACTTTCTCGAAGGCCTGTGCTTCCACCCATTTAGAAAAGTAGTCACATAAACAAAATGAATTTAGCTTTACCTGGGGCCATTGGTAGAGGGCTGACTATGTCCATTCCCCATTTCATGAAAGGCCATGGGGACATGACTGAGTGAACTTGCTCCGGGCTGATCAATCATCGGTGCAAACCTTTGACATTTATCACATTTCTAACAAACTCCTTAGTGTATTTTTCCACACTATCCCAGTAATACCCAGCTCTAATAATTTTACGAATCAAAGACTCGGCGCCGGAGTGATTCCCACAAGTGATTTTGTGGATTTCTCGTAGAACATAATCGATGTCCCCCGGCCCTAGACATACCGCCAATGGTCCATCGAACGTCCTCCTGTATGGTGTTCCATCTTCATCCAATGTGAACCTAGCAGCCTTGGTTCGTAGAGTCCTCGACTCTTTATGATCCGATTGGAGCTTTCCATTTTTGAAATACTAGATATACTTGTTCCTCCAATCCCAAGTCAAACTTGTAGAGTTAATCTCGGCATGACACTCTTCGACTACAGATCTCGATAATTGGACGACAACCCCTGGGATAATATCATCTTCCTCAACTGATGACCCCAAGTTAGCAAGTGCATCGGCCTCACTGTTTTGTTCTCGAGGCACATGGTCTAGAGTCCATTCCTTGAAGCGGTGCAAGGTCACCTATAGCTTATCCAAGTATCTCTGCATCCTATCCTCTCGAAATTCGAAGCTTTTGTTTACTTGGTTCACTACTAATAGAGAATCGCACTTGGCTTCAATGACTTCTACCCCTAAGCTTTTAGCTAGCTCGAGACCTACAATCATGGCCTCATTCTCGGCTTCATTATTAGTCAACCTAGAAGTTTTAATAGATTGTCTAAAGTATTACCTGTAGGTGGCTTTAAAATGCCAAGCCCGGACCCTTTCACATTCGAGGCGCCGTCCATGAAGAGGGTCCATACCCCCGATGATGTACCCGATTTTAGCAGAAGTTCTTTCTCCACTTCGGGTACGAGGGTCGGCGTAAAATCGGCCACGAAGTCAGCCAGGATTTGAGACTTGATGGTCGTTCGAGGTTGATATTCGATATCGTACCCTCCAAGTTCGACGGCCCATTTGGCCAATCGGCCCGATAGCTCGGGCTTATGCAAAACATTTCAAAGAGGATAAGTTGTTAACACACATATGGGGTGACACTGGAAATATGGCTTTAACTTTCTAGACGAGCTTATTAATGCAAGTGTCAATTTTTATAAGTGTGGATATCTAGTTTCAGCATCTCCTAAAGTCTGACTTACGTAATAAACAGGGAATTGTGTACCTTGCTCTTCCCGAACCAGCACACCACTTATCGCTATTTCGGACACTGCTAAATATACAGCTTCTCATCCACCTTCGGAGTGTGAAGTAGAGGTGGGCTCAACAAGTATCGCTTCAATTCCTCCAAAGCTTGCCGGCATTCCGGGGTCCACGCGAAATCATTTTTTTTTTTGAGTAAGGAAAAGAACATGTGACTTCGATCTAAAGACCTCGAAATGAATCGGCCCAAGCAAGCTATCCGTCTTGTTAGCCTTTGTACGGCTTTCACACTATCTACGATAGTGATATCCTCGATGGCCTTGATCTTTTCGGGGTTGATTTTGATTCCCCAATTTGATACCATGAAGCCGAGGAACTTGCCAGAACCGACCCCGAAGGCACATTTTTCTGGGTTAAGCTTTAGGTTGTACTTCCTCAAGATTTTGAATGTTTCCTGCAAATGAGTTAAATGGTCCTCTGCGTGCAGGGACTTATCCAACATATCGTCAATGTAAACTTCCATCTATTTACCTATCTGTTCCACGAACATTTTATTAACTAGAAGTTTGTATGTAGCTCCAGCATTTTTTAGTCCGAAGGGCATTACATTGTAACAGTATGTTCCAAACTTAGTGATAAATGAGGCCTTCTCCTGGTCCTCCGGGTTCATTTGAATTTGATTGTACCCGGAGTAGGCATCGAGAAAGGTAAGGATCTCGTGGTCGGTCGTGGCATCGATCATGCGATCGATGTTAGGTAGTGGAAAGGAGTCTTTAGGGCATGCCTTGTTTAAATCCTTATAATCTGCGCACATTCTAAGTTTGTTCCCTTTTTTAGGGACTACAACTACGTTGGCTAACCATTCGGGGTATTTTACCTCCCGAATGGACCCCATTTTAAGAAGTTTAGTTACCTCATCCTTTATGAATGCATGCTTTACCTGGGACTGGGGCCTTCTTTTTTGCTTTACTGGTCTTGGGGTCAAGGCTCAGCCGGTGTGTTGTTATTTCCAGTGGGATCCCTGTCATGTCTAAATGGGACCAAGCAAAACAATGCATGTTATCGATAAGAAATTGAATGAGTTTTTTCCTGAGTTCGAGGGTTAACCCCGTACCCAGGTATACCTTTCACTTGGGCATATACTCGATCGGTATGACATGTTCTAGCTCCTCGACCGTTGACTTGGTTGCATTTGACTCTTCGGGAACAACGAAAGTTCGAGGAGTAAGGAAATCCTCTTCTTCTTCTTCGATTACCTGTTTCTCCGATTTGGTCGAGGATGGGGACGGTGATTGCTATTTCGACGTCTGCTTATCTTTGGTGCTCGATTCTTTCGAGGTCGAAGGCGGTGGTATCGGCGTCACTTCATCAACTGCAAACATTTCTTTTGCAGCGTGTTGTTCCCCATAAACTGTTTTCACACCATCCACTGTCGGGAAATTCATCATCTGATGAAGGGTCGACGGTACTGCCCTCATATTGTGGATCCATGCCTCCCGGGTAGTGCATTATACCTTATGTCGCCTTCAATGACATGGAATTTTGTATCTTGGATGGTCCCGACCACGTTCACTGGTAGGATTATCTCCCATTCGTTGTTTCACTTGCCATGTTGAAGCCGTTTAGGACTCGAGATACAGGTACAATTTGATCCTGTAGGCCGAGGTGCTCTACGACCCTTGATCTGATTATGTTTGCTGAGCTACCTGGATCCACCAGAACACGTTTAACTTGAATTTTATTTAACAAAATAGAAATTACCAGGGCGTCATTGTACGGCTGAGAAATGCCTTCCGCTTCCTCATCATCGAACAATAGGATGCCCTCGGGCACATAACTCTAAGTCCGTTTTTCTCTGGTAATCGACACCTTGGTACGTTTGAATATAGGCCCTTGGGGAACATCGACCCCGCCAATGATCATATGTATCACATGTTGCGGCTCTTCCTGCTCATTCTTTCTGTTGGCATCTCTTTCCCTAAAGTGATTCTTAGCTCGATCATTGAGAAACTATCGAAGATGACCCTCGTTGAACAATCGAGCTACCTCCTCCCTCAGCTGTCTGCAGTCTTTGGGCCTATGGCCATGCGTGCCATGATATTTACACATCAAGTTTGGATTTCTTTGAGAAGGATTAGTTTGTATAGGTCTGGGCCACCTGGTTTCTTTGATCCTTCCGATGTCTTTGATCCTTCCGATGGCCGACACGATCCCCGATGCATCGACACTAAAATTGTACTCCGATAACCAAGGTGCCTCTGTGGGATCGGTATGTTTATCGAAACCACTCTTGCTCATAAGTCCCCGAGAATTTTGCCCTCGATCATTTCTTCGATCACTGCAAGGAGGGTTGCGCCCCGAACCATTGTTTCTTTGATCTGTGACATATGGCTGATACTGTTCCCTATTTGATCTTGGTTCCCTACCGGTATATTTCAGGGCCTTAACGGATAATCTATTTGGATGAACTGAACCCAAGAGGGCTCCCAGCTGGTCGTCCTCCATCCTGATCTTTGATGGTAACAATTATGCACATCTGCCCAAGTTACAGCTGGATACTCGATCAGATTTTGCTTCAACTGTCGAGACGCGATCGAACTTCACTCGTTCAACCCCTTTGTAAAAGCTTGCACAGCCCAATCATCTGAGACCGGTGGTAATTCCATTCGCTCTATTTGAAACCGGGACACGAACTCCCTTAGCATCTCATCACTCCTCTGTTTTATCTTGAAGATGTCTGATTTCCTTATCGCAACCTTTATGGCCCCGGAGTTTGCCTTTACGAAGGCACCTGCTAACATAACAAACAAATCAATGGAATTCGGTGGCAAGTTGTGATACCAAATCATTGCTCCTTTTGACAAAGTTTCCCCAATTTTTTTTCAACAAAATCGACTCAATCTCGTCATCATTTAGGTCGTTTCCTTTAATCCTGCATGTGTACGAGATAATGTGTTCATTAGGATCGCTCGTCCCGTTGTACTTAGGTATATCTGGCATGCGGAACTTCTTGGGAATGGGCTTCGGAGCCGCACTCGAGGGAATGGCTTTCGTACGAACTTTTTGGCATCCAACCCTTTTAAGACCGGGGGTGCCCCGGTATTTGATCAACACGGGAGTTATACGTCTCCACTTTTTTATCGTTATCCTAATCTTTTTCTTCCCCGACTCGATTCTTTTGGTGAGTTCCTCGAGCATCCTCATAATCTTGGTATCAGGCCCCGAGCCATTACCGTTCGATCTTTCTGGCACCGGCTCAGTTCGGCGGGTAATTTCTGGTTCGACCACACTTGGAGTTTTATGCTGACTTTGAAGCTGAGGGATAGCAACCTGTTGAGCTTGTAGCATCTTGAACATTACTTGGAGGCTAAATCCCCCATCTCCTACACCCTGTGTTCCTTGGCCACCAGATCAGACTTCCCCGCGTACACTACCTCCAGGGTCTGCGCCTAAGTCCGCATTCAAAGCATTGTGTGAACTGACGTCGACTGGTTCTACAATCGGCAATTCCCCAGGGTTAGTGGTACACCGGCTCCCGGAGCAGCTACATTGTTATTTTCCCCGTGAAATCCAAGACCATCATTGCCATGTACGGGTGCGTTTTGTGAGTTTGACATATTTTAACCTGAGGACAAAAATTCTTGACAAGAACAAGTGTGAAAATAACGTGTGCTATCAAAATCAGTACTGAAATAATCACTATTATCTTTACTCCCAAGGTGGGCGCCAAACTATTTACCCTAAAATCTGAGTAACAATTAAACTTGTTTTGTGGTTTTAAAGATACGTGATATAATCCAATACTAATTGGTAAACTAGGAATCAAACGTATAAGCTAAAGAAATCAGTTAAATCAAACCAGTTGGGTAAGCAGACCTCGACCTTGAGCAATGGTGACCTCGAGGTAAGTGAACAAGAACAGTAAAGTAAGGACAATAAAGTTAAGACACAATTCTGATGAGTAATGAGCAAGAAAGTAAGAGTGTATATTCCTTTGCCAATGATTAATGATGCGTTACAAATGATTGGTGTCCCCTTTATATAGTTGGGGAACCCTAAATAAGTTACATTTTTATTTACAGTAAGCAATCTTCTTGGGACAGCTGTCTAACCGCCTAGTACAAATCCGTACTAACTCATACAAATCTATTCCGGAATTTACGCCATGATCTTGGGGTCATCGTGAGAATCTCGCTCCTTCTGTTATAAAACCATAACAGTATCATCTCGAGGTTGGTCGCACTCGGCCTCGGTGTTCATCGAGCATTCCGATCTTCGAGTGTAGTATTCTGCCACTGGGCTTGATCCCAGCCCATATCGAGTTTGTTCCTCGATGCGACCCCTTGAGCCTACAAAATCGGGGACACATGATTTTACCGTATACAAGGTTGAAAAAATAAAAGATCTCTAATCATCTTATTATTCTATAACATTACTATAACATAGACTAATTAAACGAAACTAAAACAACACATTGATGATAGAGAATCCGTTCATTTTTTACGATTATAAAAAATATAAGGAATAATAAAATAAAAATCATGAGTCTGGGAAATCTAAAAATACTTTTGACGTTTATCAAATATCAATAACTCAAAAAGTGTTTAAAAGTTGATCTGACGTAGGTGTACATATGTCGGTTTAGTTCTGATTTTTCAATTATCAAATCAAACTAATTATGTCGGGTTATTAAATCTAAAGACCAAACCAAACAAATAAAACTCGTGTTTTCTCAGATTTTTCGGGTTTTCGGGTTTTTTCCCATAAAGTTTTCATAGCACAAAACATAGAATTTATGCTCCAAATATTTCTTTGATCCTAGTAAGACATAACTATATAAGGTATTTTTTTAAAAGATAACATAAAATATGAGATGATCTATGACATTGTACTAAGATATTCAACAATAAAGATAATAAATCGCATAAAATAATATTATTAGTATTCCATAATAAAAATAAACATAATCTAATATTACTAAGTTGCTAAAATAAGTACGACTAATAAGTACTATTTTTACATGACTAAACACTATAAAAAAGATAAGTTGTGTATTTTATCTAAACCATGAAAAAATTACTATAAAAAAAAGTAGATATCCAACACTATTGTCATTCCTAGTACAATTTAATTGAATGTCTTTTAATATTGACTATAGAACTTATTGTAGTATTCAAGAATTATAAGTCCAAGTTTAAAATAATATGTTAAAAGATAAAATTATAAAAATATTTAAGAAATATTTATCAACTACACAACAATAAATGTTTTTATGTATTAAATATATTTAAAACTTCTGTACATGTAATGTTGGGTTGGTTTGGTTCGGTTTGACATTTTTTTAGTTAAAATCAAACCAATCAATTATGGTCGGGTTTTTTTCCAATACCAAACCAAATCTAACCAAACCATAGTTGGGTTCTTTTCTCGGTTTGATTCGGATTATCGGTTTGGTGCGGTTTATCGGTTTCTTTTGTACACTCCTATGATGTACCATCATCCTAATTTATATATCATATTTTTCTTTTTAGTATGTTCCAAAAAGAATAACAAAAATTCTAATTTTAATTTAAAATTTATTTTATCCTTAATAAGATAATGCATAGTCATACAAATATTTAACGCTTGTTTAATACTGTAAATTTTAAAAGTTTTTTTTTCCTCTTATATTCTATATCTAATCAATAGTACCACATAAATCAGTTGACATGATAAATGAACCTTAAGCATAATATAGGAATGTTAAACCTGCCATGTGCACGCATGAATCCAACCTACATTGTGGCTATGGTTGTCACCGAAGTTGCTTCAAGAATTTAAGGTTTCACTTTTATGGAAGGTTCTAGTTTTGTCGGGGCCTTTTTAAAGGGAAACTGGGCAGATGATTACTAAGTAGGAAATTAAATCTTTACTTGATAAAATGAAAATTCAAGTAGCTAATCCACTAAATTAAATATACATGAAATATCTTATTTGGAGATTAGTTTTATGAGAATAAAACACCTATAACATTAAAATAGCTTTGATTTCATCTTTTTATTTTTATTTATTTTGGAAAATAAAGACAATTACAAACTTGGGTATTATGTACCGTGTATTTAATTTCAAATGCAATTATTATGCATCTACGACAATAATAACTTATTTAGTGTAGTTTCACAAGTGAAGTCTCGAGAGGATATAGTGTATGTGGATCTTACACCTACCTTGTGCAAGTAGAGAGACTGTTTCTGATAGACTCTCAGTTCAAGATAAGCGTATCACAACAGTTTAGAAAAGGATATAAAGTAGCGAAAAAGCCATGAAAAAATAAGCAGTAACAACAACAAAATGATAAGAAAACCGAAGCAGAAAAAATATCAGGTACTAATATAAATCTTAGAATAAACAAAAATGCGAGAATAATACCAATACTACAGTTAGGAAAACAAATGTAGTCGATCACTTACTAACCTTCTACTCTAATTCTTGACCTGTACACTTTCCTATCTAGGGAGGGTCATGTCCTCAGTAAGCTGAAAATGAGTCATGTCTTATATAATCATCTCTACTTAGCACTTCTTTGGGCTCTCTCTATCTCTCCTTAGACCCACCAATACCAACTTTTTACACCTCCTCGTTGTGGTAACTGTGCATCTCCTCTTCACACCGAACTATCTAAGCCTCGCTTCTCTCATCTTGTCCACTATGGAGGCTACTCGCACCTTGTCTCGAATATCTTCATTCCTAGCTATATCTCTCATGGTATGCCCACACATCCTTCTAAGCATCCTCATTTTGCTATACTCTCATCTTCTAGACATGAGAGCTCTTGGCTTGCCAACACTTCGACTCATACAATATCAATGGTCTAATCACCACTCAGTAGAACACACCTTTAAGTCTTGGAGGCACATTATCGCACAAGACACCACATGGCGAGCCTCCTTTTTATTCATCTCGCTCCAATACGATGTGTGACATCATCATTAATCTCCCTATTATCTTGGATTGCTAATCCTATGTACTTAAAATTTCCTCTCTTGAGGATGACTTATGTCCATTCTCACTTCCGCGTCAACCTCATGAGTTTTGTCACTGAACTTGCATTCTAAGTATTCTGTTTTAGTCATGCTCAACCTGAAACCTTTAGACTCCATGGTTTGTCTCCAAATCTCCATTTTAGCTTTAACACTGCCTCGCATCTCGTCAATCATTGCTATGCCATCTGCAAATAACGTGCACCATGATACCTCCCCTTGAATGTATCATGTCAATTCATCCATCGCCAAAGCAAATAAAACAGGGATAAGGGCTAATCCTCGGTGGAACCCTATCACGCCCGGAAAGTATCCCGAGTCTCCTCTCACTATCCTTACCTGAATCCTAGCTCCATCATACATGTCTTTAATCGCCCTACTGTACGCAATAAGTATACCTCTATTCTCCATACATTTCCAGAGAATCTACCTTAGGACTTTGTCGTATACTTTTTCTAAGCTATTAATGAATATAATATACATATTTTAGTGATTATTAACCCCTATGTTATAATCTGTTCTTGTTATGGTTTCCTCAATATTTAGGCCGCAAATCAGATCACCCATAATTAAGAGCTATAACCTCTCGATGTCCTAATCAACATGGGCGGATCTAGACAAATTCGGTGCTGATTCATTTGAATTCAATGTTTTAAAGGTAAAATATAATATGTATGTGTGTAAATATTTATCAAAAAATTAATAATTAAATATTAGATATAACTCATAGATTTAAAGATACTGTATACGGTTCTTTATCGAGACCAGTGTCAAGGATCAAAGATCGATCCGGTAATAGATCGGACCGAGGCACGAGGACTAGGTACCGAGTTCGAGATTCGAGACTGTCAAGATCGAGGCCGATAGTGATTGAGACCAAATGAGACATACATCGAGTAAGATCGAAGGTAGCATAATAACAGAAAGGCGAGATAACCGTGACTGGTCGAAGATCATGGCGGAAATCGCAGAACGGATCAAATCAAGGACGGTTAACTAGCTAATCATGGGATTTTCTTCTGTAATTAGAGTTATACCATAATTAGGATTTATCTACTATATAAAGAGGAGTTCCAATCATTTGTAAAACACTTACGCTCTGATATTAAAGCAATATAACGCCTTTTCTTTAGTTCATATTCTTGTTCATCAGCTTGTTATGT
This sequence comes from Nicotiana attenuata, assembly GCF_001879085.1. Taxonomy (NCBI): domain Eukaryota; kingdom Viridiplantae; phylum Streptophyta; class Magnoliopsida; order Solanales; family Solanaceae; genus Nicotiana; species Nicotiana attenuata. The sequence continues at coordinate 24,714 of NW_017673225.1, forward strand.
TTTTAACTATTCTTGCATCAATCAGTTCAAGGGTATTCAAGCTCGAGGATTGAATTCCGTTCAAACACTGGTTTGCTTTATCTTATTTTTAATTTCTATTACTAATCTTTACATTTATCAATCGGTATTAGGTGAAATCACGTGTTCTTAAAACCGCATTATAAGTTTAATTATTATCCAATTTTAAGGGTAAACAGTTTAGCGCCCACCGTGAGGCTAAGGATAATAGTGATTGTCTGGTATTGATTCTCGTAACACACACTGCTTTACGCTTGTTCTCGTTAGTGTCTTTGATTTCAGGAATCAGCATGTCAAACTTTCAAGTAGCACCCACTCACACGGACAACGGCCTTGGTCTTCATGGCGAGAACAAAAACGTTGCTGCCCCAGGAAACGGAGTACCTCCGATCAACCCCGACGGACAGCTGGTCGTAGACCCAGTTGATGTCAACTCCCATATTGCCATTAATGGGAATTTGGGTGTCGACCCTGAAAATAGCATCCACAGAGATGCTCGAGCAGTCGATCAGAACGCACAAAGCAGTGAAGAAGGTGGAATTAGCGCTTTAATGATATTCGAGATGTTACAAACTCAACAAGCTATGATAGCACAACTCCAAAATCAGAATCGAACACCAAGCAGAATTAAGCTCGAAACATCACAAGAAGTTGTTCACAGAGCCGAACCTGTACCTATACCAGAGAAATCGAACGCCAATGAATCGGGGACTGACCCCACCATTATTAAAATGCTCGAGGAACTCACTAAACGGATTGAATGAGGTAAAAAGAAAATCGAGGATAATGACAAAAAGGTAGAAATGTATAACCCGAGCTCACCAAATACCGGGGGCACCACCGATTCTAAAAGGTTTGGATTCGAAGAAGTTCTTGCAGAAGCCTTTCCCTCCAAGTGCGGCTCCGAAGCCCATCCCGAAGAAATTCTGCATGCCAGAAATTCCCAAATACAATGGAACAACCGACCCTAATGAGCAGGTTTCTTCTTATACTTGCACAATAAAAGGGAATGAGTTAGAAGATGATGAGATTGAGTATGTTCTACTGAAAAAGTTTGGAGAAACTTTATCGAAAGGGGCGATGATATGGTACCACAATTTGCCGCCCAATTCCATCGATTCCTTCGCCATTCTTGCAGATTCCTTCATAAAGGCGCACGCCAGAGTAATAAAGGTTGCAAATAGGAAGTTGGACCTCTTCAAAGTGAGACAAAAGGACAACGAAATGCTAAGGGAATTGGTATCTCGGTTCCAGAAGGAAAATATGGACCTACCCCTGGTCGCAGATGATTGGGTTGTTCAAGCCTTCACTCAAGGTTTGAACGAACGAAATTCGATAGCATCACGACAACAAAAGCAGAATTTAATTGAATATCCAGCTGTGACATGGGCCGATGTACATAATCGATACCTGTCGAAGATCAAGGTCGAGGATGATCAATTGGGAACCCCTTCCGGTTCCGTTTACTCGAATAAGCCCATCGGTAGAATTCAAAGGGACATCAGCAGCCCCGATCGAACAGAGGTCGGTACCAACCATACAACACAGATCGTAAAAGCAACGGCCTAGGACGTAATCCCGCTCGAAATGATCGAAAAAATGATCGAGGACAGATCTCCCGAGGGTTCATGAGTAAAAGTGGCTTCGACAAACATGTCAAGCCCAGAGAAGTGCCACGACTATCAGAATACAACTTCAGCATCGATCCATCGGGTATTGTGTCAGCCATTGGGCGGATCAAGGATACTAGATGGCCCAGACCCCTACAGATCGATCCAGCTCAAAGGAACCCTAATCAAATATGCAAGTACCATGGTACCCATGGGCACAAAACCGAGGATTGCAGACAATTGAGGGAGGAGGTAGCTCGTTTATTCAATGAGGGTCACCTTCGAGAATTCTTAAGTGATCGTGCCAAGAATAACTTCAAAAACGGGGATTTGAATAGGAAAAACGAGCAAGAAGAGCCACAGCATGTGATTCATATGATCGTAGGAGGGGTCGATATCGCTCAAGGGCCGGTATTTAAACGCACCAATGTGATGATCATAAGGGAAAAGTGAACTCGGGACTACTTACCGGAAGAACCTTGTCTTTCAACGACGATGATGCAGAAGGGATCGAACAACCTCACAATGACGCACCGGTAATATCTATCCATACGAATAAAATTCAAGTTAAATGTGTGTTGATTTATCCAGATAGCTCGGCAAACATCATTCAATCAAGGGTTGTAGAACAACTCGGCCTCCAAGATCGAATCATGCCCGCAGCTCGAGTAATTAACGGCTTCCACGTGGCAAGTGAAACCACCAAAGGGGAAATAAGTTTGCCAGTAAATTTGGCCGGGACGATCCAAAAAACAAAGTTCCATGTGATCGAAGGTGACATGAGGTACAACGCGCTGCTCGGAAGGCCTTGGATTTATAACATGAGAGTAGGGACCTCAACGCTTCATCAAGTCTCGAAATTACCAACATCAGAAAGAATCAAAATGGTGTACGGTGAATAACCCGCCGCCAAAGAAATGTTTGCAATCGATGAGGTAGTACCAGTTTCGGCGCTTTCATCAACAAAGGGATCAGAGTCAAAGGGAAAGCAAGAATTCAAATAGAAACCACAGTCACCCGCCTCGGCCCGATCGGAGGAGCAAGAAACTTTCAAGGATAGTGATTATATGATACCTTGAACCTTCATAATCCCCGATGATTCTGATGCAACAAAGTCAACGATCGAAGAGCTGGAACAAATCATACTGATCGAGCATCTGCCTGATCGAAAATTATACCTGGGCACAGGGTTAACTCCCGAGCTCTGGAAAAAACTCGTTCAATTCCTTTTAAATAACATGGATTGTTTCGCTTGGTCCCACCTAGATATGACAGGGATCCTACTGGAGATCACTACGCATCGACTAAGCTTGGACCCGAAGTTCCGCCTGGTAAACAAAAAAGAAGACCACAGTCCGAGGTAAAACATGCATTCATTAAGGACGAGAAAACAAAACTTCTCAATATAGGATCCATTCGGGAGGTAAAATATCCTGAATGGTTAGCAAACGTAGTTGTAGTCCCTAAAAGGGGAAACAAACTTGGAATGTAGTAGACTATAAGGCATGCCCCAAAGATTCTTTTCCGTTGGAGAATATCGTCGCATGATCGATGCCACCACGAGGTCCTTAGTTTTATCGATGCCTACTGTGGGTAAAATCAAATACAAATGCACCTATTGCTATAATGTAATGCCTTTCGAACTAAAAAATGTTGGTGCTACTTATCAACGCCTAGTAAATCAAACGTTCGAAGAACAAATAGGTAAATCAATAGAGGTTTATATTGATGATATGCTAGTTAAGTCCCTGCGAGCAGAGGACCATTTAAAGCATTTGCAGGAGACCTTCGACATACTGAGAAAGTACAACATGAAGCTTAACCCGGAGAAATGTGCATTCGGGGTCGGTTCGGGCAAGTTCCTCGGCTTTATGGTATCAAATCGGGGAAGTGAAATCAAACCCGATAAAATCAAGGCAGTCGAAGATATCACAGTTGTTGATAATGTCAAGGCTGTACAAAGGTTAACAGGACGCATAGCCGCCCTGGGTCGATTTATTTCGAGGTCCTTAGATAGGAGCCACCAGTTCTTCTCAGTGCTTAAGAAAAAAAGCAATTTCGCATGAACCCCGGAATGTCAACAGGCCTTGGAGGAACTCAAATGATACCTGCCGAGCCCGCCATTGCTTCACACCCCGAAGGCGGACGAGCAACTTTACTTATACTTAGTGGTCTCGGAGATAGCGGTAAGTAGGGTCTTAGTTCAAGAAGATAAAGGTACGCAATTTTCTGTTTATTATGTTAGTCGGACCCTACGTGAAGTCGAGACCCAGTACCCACACTTAGAAAAATTAGCGCTTGCTTTAATAAGCACCTCTAGGAAATTAAAACCATATTTTCAATTTCACCCAATTTGTGTTGTAACTACCTACCCGCTTCGCATTATTTTGCACAAGCCCGAACTCTCGGGTCGATTGGCCAAATGGGTTGTCAAGATCAGCGGGTACGATATCGAGTATCAACCTCGAATGGCCATCAAGTCTCATATCTTACCCAACTTCACGCCAGCCCTCGTACCCGAGGTTAAAAAGGAACTATTATTAAAACCGGGTACATCATCGGGGGTGTGGACCCTCTTCACATACGGTGCTTCGAACGTGAAGGGGTCCGGGCTAGGTATCGTTTTGAAGCCACCCACAGGTAATACAATTAGACAGTCTATCAAAACTTCGAAATTAACTAACAATGAGGCCGATTATGAGGCCATGATTGCAGGTCTCGAGTTAGCTAAGAGCTTGGGAGCAGAAGTCATCGAGGCCAAGTGCGACTCCCAACTTGTGGTAAATCAAGTCAACAAAACTTTCGAGGTTCAAGAAGACCGAATGCGGAGGTACTTGGATAAACTACAAGTGTCTATACATCGATTTAAGGAATGGATCCCACAGCACGTACCTCGAGAACAAAATAGCAAAGCCGATGCCCTTTCAAATTTAGGATCGTCGATCGAAGATGATGAACTTAGATCAGGGACTGTCGTACAACTTTTGAGGTTAGTAATCAAAGAAGGACACTCCAAAACAAAGTCTACAATTCTAACCTGGGATAGGAGGAATAAGTACATCGAATACCTAAAGAATGGGAAGCTCCCATCGGATCATAAAAAATCAAGGACTCTACGCACGAAGGCCGCACTGTTCATATTGGCTGAGGATGGAACACTGTATAGGAGAACGTTTGATGGACCATTAGAGAAATATTTGGGACCATGACACACCGACTACGTCTACGGGAAATTCACGAGGGCACTTGCGGAAATCATCCGGTGACGAGTTGTTGGTTTACAAAGTCATCAGAGCAGGATACTATTGGGCTGATATGGAAAAGGACACTAAACAATTTGTTCGAAAGTGTGACAAATGTCAAAGGTATGCGCCGATGATCCGCCAGCCCAGAGAGCAACTCCACTAAGTCCTATCTCTATGGTCGTTCATCAAATGGGAGATGGATATCGTCGGCCCTCTACCATTGGCCCCGGGTAAAGCTAAATTCATTTTGTTTATGACTGACTATTTCTCTAAGTGGGTTGAAGAACAGGCCTTCGAGAAAGTCAGAGAAAAAGAAGTCATAGACTTCATCTAGGACCACATTATATGCCAACTCGGAATGCCTGCCAAGATCTTATGCGACAATGGAAAGCAATTCGTCGGCAGCAAAGTGACAGTTTTTCGAAGACCACAATATAAAAAGGATCCTGTCAACACCGTATCATCCTAGTAGGAACAGACAGGCCGAATCAAAAAACAAAACCCTCATCCAAAATCTGAAGAAAAGATTGAACGAAGCTATAGGGAAATGGAGAGAAATATTGCCCGAGGTCCTTTGGGCGTATCGAACAATGCTGAAATCCAGTACGGGGGCAACACCGTTCTCTTTAGTCTACGATGCCAAAGCTCTGATACCGGTCGAAATCGGGGAACCTAGCTTCAAGTTTTGGTACGCAACGGAAGAGTCAAATTACGAGGCTATGAATATGAGCCTCGAATTTCTAGACGAAAGATGGGAAGCCTCCCTCGTTCGAATGGCCGCACAGAAACAGCAGATCGAGAGGTATTACAGCCGAAATCCAATCTTCGACACTTTAAAACTGGGGACTTAGTTCTGGGAAAGGTCACCCTCAATACTCGTGACCCAAACGAAGGAAAACTTGGCCCGAACTAGAAGGGACCGTATCAAGTCCTTGATATCGTCGGAAAGAGATCCTACAAACTTGGCACGATGGATGGCAAACAATTACCAAACAATTGGAATGTATCACTCCTCAAACGATACTACTGCTAAGGTACAACCTTCTCCATTTGCATTTACATTTTATACTAACCAATTGCAGGTGTTCAATTGAAGACATCAAAGGATTCTTCATCACAAAGTCCTTAGGTCTGAAAGCACGCGTTGCACTTTTTTTTCCCTTAGACCGGTTTTTGTCTCAAGTGGGTTTTTCTGGCAAGGTTTTTAATTAGGCAACCACCGTTCCTGCTAACTTAGAGCAATTCAACAGTATTCGAGGCTTCATTATATTCAACCTCGAATACTGGGGGGCATCACCCTCGGATGTCGACTTTGTTACAAGGAAGATACTTCGTATCGACAGGGTCTCGATAGGTAAAACTTTGTAAGGGCTAAATGGCCAAATGAATCGTGCCCTTGTAGATTTCTCGAGCCCTAAAGGCAAACATGTATGCATGCTAATCTATTGAGAGAAGTATTTTTTCTTTGCCAAATATTTCATGCCTTAGAGAAATTTTTACCTTACAATTTCATGCTTTTGGTCTGTTGTGGAAACTGGCTAAAGGGCCGATCATAACTGAAGTTCAAACAACTTACCCCGTACTCGGGGACTGCCATTCCAAAAATCGATGTAATCGAATTATTAAAATCTCGAGATCATAAGACCTTAAAAAGGCAACCCTCGTTTTTATAGTCCAGGGCCACCCCACTCGGGGAGTGACACTTCGAACAACTTCGAAGTGTAATCAGGAAACAAGTCCAAGAGGCAAATCCCAAGTTAAAGGCTACGGCCAAACTAACACGGCTCGGAGACACCCGAATTCCGTAATGAAACAGGCCTTCTAATATCTTCACAAAATCGGTTAAAAGAGCTACCCTCGGCAAAATTATAAAGGGTTTAGATAACATCAACCCTCGAAAACCATAAGGGGTAACGGATTGTTCAAACTCTCGAACAACCTTATTTCGTCCTAAAGGCATAACAAATTTCTATATGATTAACCTTTTTAAGCCGAAAAGGGAAAAAAGCCATTCTTTTAAGGCCATACCGATCTAATTCAAAAGGCCTAAGGACTATGTTATTTTTGAGTTTGAGGGATTGTCCTCTCTTAATTACGACCTAAAGTACTCACTCGACACTAGTTCGGTTTCGGTCAAATTGCCCAAGCCTCGTACTTATGAAAGTTCTCAAGACATAGACGAAACAAAATTTTCAAAAGGCAGAAATTGAAATAAAGACAAGTCAGATAGAAAAGAGATCTTCTATATATATGAAATTATTTACAAGGACCGATCAGGATCCTACACAAAAAGTCAAAAAAGGAAAAATCCTAAGTGCCTAATTTTCCTCGGGAGCTACATCTTCATCATCGGGATCTTCTCCGCTCTCGGATCTGTTCACGCTCCCGGAATCATCGTCATTAGAAGAGAGAAATGCTTTGGCTTCAGCCTCAAGCTCTTTTGCATTCTTGATCTCGACAGCAAGATCAAAGCCGCGAGCGTGAATCTCCTCAAGAGTCTCTCTTCCAGACTGGCACTTGACATGCTCGGCAACCCAGTACACTCGAGTCTGAGCAGCATCAGCAACTTCTTTTGATCAAGCTTGAGAAGCCTCGGTGTCAGATGGGTAGACAGCCACGATTGCCTCAGCATCGACCTTAGCCGTCTCGGCCTCAGATTTTGCCGCTGCAAGCTCCGTGTCCAATCAAGCCTGTAGCTCCTTAATTTTCTTAGCTTGTTCCAAGTTCTTCTCTTTCATGCCTTGGATTTGGCTTTTGATTGAGGACAACTGAGCTCGAGCAGCCTCTTTCTCTGAGGCAAGGTGGTCCATCTCTTGCTTCGACACTGTAGTCTCTGCCTTCACCTCATCTACATCTCCTCGGAGTTGCACGATCATTTCGTGCAGCCGCTGGACCTGTGAGATCGAATCGTTAGCCATCACTCCCAAGCCGAGGCCATAAGCATCTAAGACTTTATTTACCTACTCGATCAGTTCGTTTTGTTCTTCCTAGGCCACAACCAGCTTAGCTCGAAGGCCTTTGATTTCTTTTTCTTTTTGGTCACCGAGAAGCTTGAGAACATTTTTCTCCTCGGTAAGCCCTTGAGTTTCAGCCTCATATCGGCTCAACTCTCTTCAAGATTTAAAGAAAGCCTCACGATGAAGTACCGAGGCCTACACAAATAGAAGGAAAGAATTAGGCTAGGAGAGAAAAACACAAGTATGAAGACTGGTGTTAACAAAGAAAGTTAGGGATTACCCAATTCAAAGCTTGCTGGGCCTCATTAAAGAGCATGGTGCTCCCACCTCGTCCATCAGGGCTTGATCTTCCTCGGTGACCAGGCCTTGAAGATAACTGGTCACCCCTACGGGGGCGGCAAAAACTTGCGCATCCTCCGGGATCGTTATAATGATAGTCCATTTGCACTTCGTGATCAACACTGGGTGCCAGAAATTGGCTGGTCAATCTGAAACTCAAGGAAGATTCGCCCAAGCTCCTCCTCGGTACTTCCAAGTCATTCAAGCCAGCGACATCGTCGACCCCGACAAAACAACCTTGGAAAAGGTCCTCCCCTCCGAGGGCGCCTTCTACCTGAGGGGCCTTCATAGACTGAACCTCCCGAACTTCCCCTTCCTAGAATGAAGGAAGCGGCAGGGAGTCTCCGATTTCGGTTGCACCAAGTGAGCCACTTGGGGCGTTCTCTTCATTTCGAAAGGCCTCGGAGCTGGCCCCTTCGGACATACCCGCCGACTGCTCATTTTGGAGGGAGACACCTTCAGTCTCCAACAACTCAGGGACTTTGCCCATGTCCTCTTCCAAGACCACCTTGGTTCGAGGTGGACTCTCTTCAACCCTCACTGACTCAGAGGCCTTTGGGGCCTTGGTGTTCCTCTTCACTCGGGCCACCAAATCGGAGCCGTCGTCTTCATTTTCTTCTTCTTCCTCTCTTAGCCGCTGAACTACCTCCGCAGGAAAGGCGATGGTGTCTTTCTTTGGCTTACGAGCTGGATTTTTCTTGGGCTTTGGATCCTTGGAGGTTGAGATCCTTTTCCTCTTCTTATCCTTTACCAGTTTCAGGACCGGGGGCGAAGTCTCCTTCTCACCAGACGGAGGTCTCATCGGCACATCCTTCCAGAGACCTGCAAAAGAAAGACAAGTATGAGGAGAAATTCTTACAACGATCAAGGTTATCAAGAATATGCGAACACTTATCATGGCTTCGGGCCTCCTATCGACCCTTCGACAAATCGCGCCATACGCGCTCAGCGTGTGTAGACATTGACACCAAGCTCCTGACCCAGTTCTGTAGATGGGGAATCACACCCGGCATCCAGGCAACGACTGCACCAAGTAAAACGCAGTAAGAAAGGATGAAAAAAGAGAAGATAATAAATAGAAGTTAAAAGGTGGAATTATTCTCATGTTTCATATTCCATTTCTCTGGAAATGGCATGCTCTCGGCCGGGATCAGGTCTGAGGTCTTCATTCGGACAAATCGGCCCATCCAACTCCGGTCCCTGTCCTCATCCGTGCTCAAGAAGGCCACCTTCGAAGTTCGACGTTGAAGCTTTATTAGCCCACCTCGATAAAGTCGGGGGCTATACAGGCGAATGAGATGGGCGAGGGTATAGGGAATCCCCTCGACTTTGCTCACAAAAAATTGAAGCAATGTCACTATCCTCCAAAAAGAAGGATGAATCTGGCCGAGGGTGACCTCATACTTCTTGCACAAGTCCACAATGATTGGATCTAGAGGACCGAATGTGAAAGGGTAGGTATAAACAGTCAAAAAACCCTCCACATACGTAGTGATCGACTCTTCGGGCGAGGACACCACCACAGGCTTGTCTACCCAGTTGCAGTCCTTTTTAACTTTCTTTAAAAAGGCCGCTGGTGATTATGCATATATACCTTGACATGGGTTCACACCGACCCAGAACCGAGAGGTCTTTTCAACATTGAAATCGGAGACAAGGACACACGGCCGAGGAAATCATTCTTTAGGGAGTGGCTCCGCCACTGCTTGTTCCCTAACCGGTTAGACGATGAAGTTTTTTTCTGCGGCACAGTTTTGGATATTTTTGCCATTTTGGGTTTGAGTTTGAACAAAGAAGAAGAGAATAAGACTTGGTGTTTTGAGAGAAGGTTGATAATAAAATTTGGAGATTATGCAGAACGAAAAAACTTAAAAGATGTAAAAAGCTTGAGAGACGGGAAGAAACTGAAGGTACAACTTGAATCAATAAGAAAAGGGCTTATTTATGGGTTTCACAGCGACGGTTGGAAACCACTAGTGGCCGACCATCAACTGGCATGCATTAAATGCCTGGGGGACTGCACCGACGGAACGTGTTTCATTTGCCGCTTACGTTACGGGAATGACATCATGACAGGTATAGGATAGAGGGGACTATCTGTATACGGTTAAAATCGGGCCCACTCGATTTTACTGATTTATCGAGGCAAGTGTCAAGGGTCAAAGATCGACCCCGTTATAGATTGGACCGAGGCACGAGGACTAGGTATCGAGTTCGAGATTCGAGGTACCTGTCATGATCGAGGCCGGTAGTGATTGAGACCAAATGAGATAGACATCGAGTAAGATCGAAGGTAGCATAATAGCAGAAAGGCGAGATATCCGTGATTGGTCGGAGATCATAGGGGAAATCGTTGAACGGATCAAATCAAGGACGGTTAACTAGCTAATCATGTGATTTCTTTTTGTAATTAGAGTTATACCATAATTAGGATTCCTCTACTATATAAAGAGGAGTTCCAATCATTCGTAAAACACTTACGCTCTGATATTAAAGAAATATAACGCCTTTTCTTTTGTTCATATTCTTGTTCAACAGCTTGTTATGTTTTTAAATGTTCTTGCACCAATCAGTTTAAGAGTATTCAAGCTCGAGGGCTGAATTCCGTTCAAACAGTGATTTGCTTTATCTTATTGTTAATTTCTATTATAAATCTTTACGTTTATCAATTGCTATTAGGTGAAATGACGTGTCATAAAAATCACATTATATATTTAATTGTTATTCAATTTTAAGGGTAAACAGATACAACAAATTCAATCATAAAAACTTTAAATATGAACTTGTTGAATTAAAATCTTGGATTCCGTCTTCTAATAGGAGTACTTACTCATGTTAGTTTTGTAATTTGGGACATATAGAGGTGTTTAGGACATTAGTCCTATAACTTGTAGACGTCTTGAATGCAGGAAAAGTAGGGGTGTTAAAAACCGAACCGAAATCGAAAACCGAACCGAAATCGAAGCTTAATGGCTTTTGGTATCGGGCTAACGGTTTAACGGACGGGGAACGGATTGAAATTTTTTCATTAACGGCTTATCGGTTTGGGGGCGGATTATTCAATTTTCTTAACGAAAAATCCGTTAATCCGTTAAATTATATATATATATATATATANTATCCATATATATTAAATATCAAAAACCCTTCCACTTCAGTCTTCCACTCTTCCGGTATAATTATCTCAACGTCTGACTCTCAACCATCAAACTGCAGCCTCTGCCTGCCCTCTCTCATGTACTTACATGATGGTCACTGCTACTACTGATCTAAAGCTGAACGAAAGGGATAACCCGACAACCTTGGAGGAGATGTTGCTCTAATTGGACATGGGGGAGAAAATGGCAAGAAGAGAAAAGCTGAACGAATATGGGCAGCATAGAATGTCTTGTGTCAACAGTTCAGACATTCTTCGAATTGCAAGGAACGCGCTAAACCAGTATCCCCGCTTTTCTCTGGATGGCAAAGATGCCATGTACCGGTCTTCTTTCCACGATGTGTCTCCTTTGCTAATCACAAGTGTTGGTGCAAGAAAATCAGTATAGATTGAATTAGGCCGATAAACCGCCCGATAACCGCTCGATAAGAGCTAAACCGATATCAATCCGTCTGATATCTTATCGAGTGACTAGCGGATTAATACATTTAAAAGCCGATAATTGATAAGCCCAACCGTTAAGAGTAAATAACCGTCCAATCCACCCGATAAGCAGCCCTAAGGAAAAGTCTATAAGCTTTGAAGAAAAATTTGATTTCTAGTTCACTATTCTTATGATAAGAAGTTATGTCTCATTCATGTGATGAGAAAGCTGAGAATGAAAATTAGCAAATTTCACATCTACGGCAGATTCTGAAGAAATAATAGTTGCAGGAAAGTCAAATGAAAATCTAGATGACGTACTGTTGGCGTTGTAATAGCGAAGTAGTGCTAGATTTTTGATAGATTCCATATTTAGTGAGCGTTTGGACATAAGAATAAAATTCCAAAAAAAAAGAGTGAAAGATTTTCAAGTGAAAATGGCATTTGAAAATTAGAGTTGTGTTTGGACATGAATATAATTTTGGGTTGTTTTTTAGATTTTGTGAGTTGTCTGAGTGAAAATTTTAAAAAATAACTTTTTGGAATTTTTTTAATTTTTCAAAAATTTTAAAATGCATCTTTAAGTGAAATTTAAAATTTTATGAACAAACATTGATTTTAAAAAAAATTTAAAAAATACGAAAAAAAAAGGAAAAAATTTCTTATGTCCAAACGGGCTCTTATTAATTATGCGTCTTTTTCTAACATTGCCAATCAAAGACATTGAAAAAGATGCTACAGAGAAAGTAGGTCTTTATAGGAGAAAGAATTTAGAAATAATACATCGTATACTTTTAAGACTTCCAAACCAACTCTCTTGCTAGCTGTACCTCAGTTACTACATTAAATATTCTATCTTCCAAACCAACTCTCTTGCTAGCTGTACCTCAGTTACTACATTAAATATTCTATCTCCTTCCGTCGAGAGGCGTATGTACTATATAGCGTGTAGTGAAGGGTTTAATTAAACTCATAATTTTTATATGAAGTATAGATTTTTGTTTAAATTTTCTAAAATTACAATAAATAGTAGAAGAACCTATAACTTTAAAAATATAATGAGTTCAATATTAAAAATTTTAAAAGTTGAACCCATAGAATTTATATCCTAAATCCGCCTTTTCTTCTGTCGTTCAAATTAATTAAGTTGTGCATGTAAAGTGAATGTCACGCAACATTAGTCCATTGCACACTGTTGTGTAACATCTCTTTTATGATTCAAAGAATTGGACAATTGCACAAAATTGGACATGTTAGGCAACCGATTTACTCATACATAGCCATTAATTTTGATATGAAACTTCATCTATGTAATTGAGTTATACTTGTGAATTCACTGAACATGGCATGGAATAGAGTCTAATACATGCATGTGTCAGTACGAGATTATTATAACACGTACGTTGAATGTGGTATAAGATAATACTGAAATCATCATGTTAACTATAATAAAATAATTCCGAGAATACTTATGTCAAAAACTCAAAGTCGAAAACTCCAACAAAACATTTTCTTAAGTTTTATCCTTAAACTATTTTCTTTATTCTTGGTACCAAACGACCCCTAAGTAATACATATATTTTTTTTTTTGTCAGAATAACAAATTCCCAAAAGCTAATATTGGAAGAACCTCGCACTTAACAAGAGAAAAGACGAAATTGTTTTAGCTGAAAATGATGAATGGATTTATATGCAGGAAGAGGAAAGAAAAGTCTGGCATAGAAGGAAAACGAAAAAATAGTTGAAAGAAAGTCAAAAAAGAAAATTTAGTATGACGATTATGGCATCGGAATTGAGTTATATGCAGTAACAATATAAGAAAATTTTGTATTTGTATTATCAATACAATCTAACATTATATAGTAGTTTATTATTTTACTACATTGGCTTGCAAAGACATTGAAAAAGATGCAACTATGAAAAGCAGATCATTGTAGGAGAATAATAGCAGCTTCTCCAAATCCAAAATTACTTTTTTTCTTTAAAAAAAGTATATTTTTTGTTCAAAGTTGAAATATTTAACCAAATTTTTAGAAGGAAAAAATATTTTTGAGTAAAAGCAAAAGTAGTTTTGGAGAAGCAGAAAGAATAGTTTTCCCTAATAACACTTTTTTGGAAAGCACTTTGGAGAAAAATACAGTTAGAAGTATTTTTTAAAAGTTTGAGCAAACACTAATTGTTGTTCAAAAGTGCTTTTAATCAAATTAATTAACCAAACACAAACTGTTTTTCACCAAATATTTACTTCTCAAAATAAGCTTAATTTAGAAGCTTGCCCAAACAGAGTATAAATTTAGCTTAAAACCAACTTTTCTTGATGTACCTCAATCACTACACGATTAAAGCATCTCCTTCTCTCCTTCAAAGTTATTTTTATTTGGTATTTAAAACTCACTAATCAGTCTAATCCAAATTTATCATATAAATAAAAGAGAGAAAGACACTCCTTAATTACCAGAAATCTTTTCATTCCATCAAAATTCTGAAAATTAATTAAGAAGTACTATCACTAATATTTTATTTTCTACCTAGTAAAATTCAAGGAAATTCAACTTTTATGTATATTTTGTACAATATAATTTGTCATTGAACTCCGCTCATGGATTCATTAATTGCACAATATGGGTTTGCAGTTTGCAAAAGGAAGGATTGTTACGTCAACGTATCTCTTAGATTCAAGGAATGGTCCATTACACAAAAATGGGAGATGTTAGGCAATTGATTTACTCGTACTCATTAATTTTGACTTTTCATCTATATATGTAATTACTGTGGTAAAACTCTGAATTCACTTTTGACTGCACATGGCATGGAAAAGAGTTGGCTATGAAAGGAAAGTGTAAGGTAACTCCCTTTCTTTCCTAATCTATCTAATAAATACTTACAAGCATCTGTCAGTACGTTCGTAAAGTGTTCGAAGAAATTTTTGTTTAATTTTTGAACTATAACCAGCTGTATCTAACGAAATATTCGGATATGATTTATTAATTGAAATTTGAAAAAATATATTTGAAATTATTGATAAAAAAAATTATTTGGAAAACGTTTAACCTTATTCTTGTGCAAAAATCCTAAGTTCTGGTAAAAGATTTTAAGCAATTCTAAAACTCTTGTTATCCTGTGATAACACGAGTGTAAAATTAATAAAATCCTTCTGCCAAGAAATTGCTAGTTGGTTTAAAGGTGATAAAAGGCAAGAGTACTATACTTTTAAAGAAATGTATTATAAATTAGAAAATTTAAAATTTTGTAAGAATTTAAAATGTAAGAGTCATAATTGATTAGTTGAAAAACCACTAAGACAATCACATGCAGGTGTAATAGTATAAGTTGTTGTATATTCTGGGGCGGAGATAGAGTAAAACTTATGGTTCGTCCGAACCAATAGCTTTGGTCCAAATTATACAATTTGTTTTAAAAAATTCATTTGAATATGTACTACTTATTAATTTAGAACTCAATAACTTAAAAGATTTAGAATCACAAATCCATAAATTTCAAATCCTGATTCTGCCTATGAGTACATTCTCCATGCCCTCAGAGTTTGTGTGACGACCCAACCCGTCGTCACGTGAGTTACCGCCCCGTTTTCCCCATTTTCGGTTTCCTTATGTGTTATTATACGAGTCTTGTGTGAATGAGTTGATTTGGATTGATTCTGGATGGAAATGAGACACTTAGTCTCTTCAAGGAAGGTTTGTTTTGGAAAAGTCAACCGGATGTTGACTATTGAGTTAGAGAGCTCGGATGTGATTTCCGGTGATTCGGTTAGCTTCGAGGGATGATTTGTGACTTAGGAGCGTGATCGGAAGTGGTTTTGGAGGTCCGTTGTAGAATTAAGCTTGAATTGGCGAAGTTAGTATTTTGGCGAATTCCGGTTGATAGGCGAGATTTTGATCTGAGGGTCGGAATGGGATTTCGAGAGTTGCAGTAGCCTCGTTAGGTGATTATGGATGTGTGTGCAAAATTTCAGATCATTCGGAGGTGTTTTGGTCGGGTTTTTGATCAAATGCGTAATTCGGAAGTTTTGAAGAAACTTAGGCTTGAATCCGATGTGATTTAATGGTTTTAGCATTGTTTGATGTGTTTTGATGATTGGAACAAGTTTGAATAATTGTTTAGGATGTGTTGGTGCTTTTGGTTGAGGTCCCGGAGGGCCTCGGGGTGATTCTGGATGGTCAATCGGACCAATTTTGGGCTTAAAATATTGCTGGTTTACAGTTATTTGGTTGCAGAAGAATTTCTCTTCGCGTTCGCATTGGTGAGTCACGAACGCGTAGAGGGAATTTGAAGGCAAGGATTTTTTGTCTACGCGTTTGCATCTGGGGCCTCGCGATCGCGTAAGGAAAGTTGGTCAGTCATCGCGTTCGCGTGAGGGAGCATGCATTCGCGTATAAGGAAGTTGGGGTTCCAGGGCTGTTGCCCTTCGCGTTCGCATAAAAAGAAGTATCCAGACCTTCGCGTTCGCGTGGATGCAACCGCGTTCGCGAAGGGTATTTTTGGCAGAGGCGAAATTTGGTCATCGCGAACGCGGGAGGACCCTCGCGTTCGCATAGAGGAAATAAGCCTGGGCAGAAGGGTTTTTATTGAATATTTCATCCGTGAGTCTAACCATTTTTCCTCCATTGTTGAGCACCTTGAGAGCTTTTTGGGATAAATTGAAGAGGGATTCGAAGAGAATGATTTGGAGGTAAGATTTTTGAACTCCATACTCGTTTTTATTGTGAAATCCACCTAAAAATCCATGGAATTAAGCCTAAAATTGATGAACTAGGGCTTGGAATTTTGAGATTCAAATTTGGGATTTGAGGAAGCATTTGAGCTTCGATTTTGGTAAATTTGATATGTATAGACTCGTGGCGAGACGAGGAATCCGGTGATGTGAATTTTGTAATTTTTCGAGAAGTGGGCCCGGGGCTCGGGTTTTGCCAACTTCGTGATTTTCGATGTTTCTCGAGTTTTTTCGTTTAGGTTATGTTTCCTTAGCATATTGTGATGTATTCGCTCTGATTTTGGTTAGATTCGACGCGCGTGGAGGCCGATTTGAGGGGCAAAGGCGTCGAGAGCTAGGGATTTTACCGGTTCGAGGTGAGTAATGATTATAAATGATATCTTGAGGGTTTGAAACCCCGGATTTGCACCCATAGTGCTATATTGAGGTGACTTGCACGCCGGATAGAGAGCGTGGGGTAGAGCACCGTTGGGGATTGTGACTTGGTCCGTCCCGGTTGTTGATTTTACCGCGTAATTGACTGAAACTTATATGATATTTCATGATTTGGGATGATTGCCGTATTTGGGCTTCGTGCCAATTATTTGAATCCTTCAGGGATTGATATCACCGTTTTCGCATTATTTTTGCATATTATTTGATCTCGGTCCAAGATTTTAAATATTGTTTCGCAAACTCAGCCATCTTTCTAAGATTTGAAAACTTAAACTATAATTTATTGACGTTTTGAGCTGAGAACTATTATTTTAACATTGCCCAAGTGTTATATGTGCATTTCTGGACTGAGCATGGATCGGGTTGCACGCCGCAGCAGTGTTATATTGATTTTGAGGCTGAGAGCCTGGTTGATTACATTGATCTTGAGGCCGAGGGCCTGGATGGTTACTTTGATATTGAGGCCGAGAGCCTGGTTGATGCTACGAGATGGCTTGATATTGCGCTTGGGCTGTAGGAGCCCTCCGGAGTCTGTACACACCCCCAGTAAGCGTCGTCGACGTTAAATATATGGATGGCTCGGGCTGCACGCCGCAGTGGGTACCGGAGTGTACCGTCATATGCATTGCATTGCACTCATGCATTTGTTCTTATTTGTCTTATTTGTCATGACATTTCAGCACTCTTATTTCATTGGCTTCCATGCTACTTCCTGCACTAATTGCCTGATATCCTGGTGCTATTTGTTGACGGAGTGTTGTGCCCGAGGGGCTGACTTTTGTGCTGGCTTGCACTACTTGTTTCGCATTCATTTGCTTGACTGTTGGAAAAAGACATTTTTAAAAGAAGTTTTAAAACTGAGCCCAGATATTTCTAAAGATTCCACGTTTTCACTGTTTTTCTCAAAGGGTTACACTGTCCTATATAGCATGATGGATTGCTTTAAATGATTTCTTGCTGCTCAGTTATTATTTACTTTTATTTTTCACTGAGTTGGAGTACTCACTTTACTCCCTGCACCTCGCGTGCAGATGCAGGTATTGTTTACTCGGTAGCGGGTTTGAGCTGGTTGAGGATTTTGCTATCGTAGCTGAGCAAGGTGACCGCCAGCGTTCGCGGCACCGAATTTCTTCTTTTGATTCTAAATTTTAATCCATGTATTACAGGCCTTGTAGTTGTATTAAAAATCCTTCTAGATGCTCGTGACTTGTGACACCCCGGTCGAGCTGTGTTAGGATGGTTCCCTGTTTTTATCACTTTTCTTCCGCACTTATGGGAATTTTATTAATGGTTTAGACTTATTCATGCTAAGTAATTATTAAAGAGTTATTGGTGTTCTGTTGGCTGGCCTTGTCTTCACGAGAGGCGGCATCACGACCGGGTTTGGAAATTGGGTCGTGACAAGTTGGTATCAGAGCCTAGGTTACTAGGTCTCACGAGTCATGAGCAGGTTTAGTAGAGTCTCGCGGATCAGTACGGAGACGTCTTTATTTATCATCGAGAGGCTGCAGAACCTTTAGGAAAGAACTTCACTTTCTTGGAATTCTTATCGTGCGTACTTGATTCAGCCTGAGATATAACTCTTGAAATTCCTTCCACACGTTTGTATGCGCACATGAGCGCTCAGTATTATATGTGCCTGGATGGTTTGTGATTCCCCGATCAAGGGGCGAGATGTGATCTTAGTGAGTATGTTGGGCCAGTCTGGAGGACTTGAGGCCGGATCTTTGCCTATGGCTTGAGCACCGAGGTGCTGATTGTGTGAGCAAGTGTTTTGAACTTATATGTTCGGTACTGTCCCTATTAGTCGGAATGGCGGTTGGATATCCATGTGATGAGTATGTTAGTACTGCAAGATGTATCTATATGACTTGGTAGTGACGAAGAAGTATGCGGGATAATAGATGAACTGTTAAGTGTTCGATTCCTATTGTGATTTGACGTGTAGCGCGAATTATGGGCGTGTGAAGAATATTTTGTGTCTCCTAGTTGGGAAGTGAAGTGCATTACATGTGGCGGTATGAGTTCAGACCCAGGAAGACTAAATGACTGGGTAAAGTGTATGACGGTGGGAGGTATGCTGAAGTACTAAATTGAGGCGAAGCAGGTGGGTTATCTCCTGCGGAGTGTTCTTCAATGGTATGATCCTTATGCGTATTTTAGAAGATCTCATGTGTAATTGAAGGGTACGTGTTGAAATTTGAGAATTCGGGTAGCTTAAGAGAGTAGACTCAACTGATGTGGGAATGAATGCGAGGTTTGCAGAGGATTACAGTACTAGATGATCTGTGTTTTCACAAACTAGTGGATGATTTGAGTTTAATCTCACTATGATATTGTGGCATCATTAGAGTAAAAGTATTATGGGTTATTGAGTGTGTCCTGATATATGGCTTCAAGCCAAGTTGGGGAGGCTGCTGTGGATTAGCTGATTGCACGGTTATGTGCTATGTTGGTTTCGGTCTGAGGCATGTTGGCGGATCAGTTCTGGTTGCAGAAATTGAGCCGAGGATGGCACGAGTGAAGCAAAATTTTGACAAAGGTTATACGGTGCTTCGTAGATGTGTGAAAGTAATAGGATGTCTAGAGTTGTTGTTGGTATAGAATGCTCGGTGCATAGAGCAGGAAATTGCTTGGTTGTATTGGGATGAGGATCTCATTTTGCGGTATCGGAGTGCCAATAAGGCACGAGTGGTTCTGTTCGTTAAGTCAGGTAATTTGCAGTTTGAATAAGAGTGAATGACTCTCGAGAATGGTTTTATTGTGATCAAGATTCTACATGTAACAATCAGGTGTCTCAAGGTTGTGTATGTGGTCAGAGACTGTGTTTTCATCGGAAAGGTCAAGACTTGTGATACTTTTATGTGGATTATGGGATCCTATGTATCGGTATCTGGAAAGTAAAGGTAACGAATTTAGATCCGCAGGAAGTTCTTCAGAGTAAAGTATTCTGGAATGTGGTGTTTCTGGGAACATTTGAGAGAGTATTCAGTGGCTTATGGGTCTTAGACAGTGTGGTCTTGTGCTGGGGTCTCGTGTAGTGAGCCTGGGTTGAGGAACTATGGTGCTACAGCAAGAGGGAATATCAAGTTGATGATGAATCAGAAGGGAAATTAGATAGATGGGATAGCTTGATAGTAGACCGAATCGGTATGGTAAGGATATGATTAATTTTTCGTATGTGTTCGAGACAATAAGCCCTTACAGGTATTGTGCAGCAAAGCTCTTGAGTTTTGACAGTTTGCTTAGCTTGGTTTGGGTAGAAGAATTCAGTCCTGGCAGTTTAGCTTGTGCAAATGGAATTGGGAGAGAGTTCTTGTTGGGTGTTACCATGGTTTGGAGGTGTATATATCTTTCTATGGGCATGCGAAGCATGAGATGTGTGATTATTTTCTTCCAACCGGGATCAGTGGAAGTTCTTAACTAGATGAGTTACAGTTCAGTTCTGAAAAGAAGTTCATAAAATTCTTAGGCAACGGGTAGCCTCAGGTAATCAAGGAAATGGTACTGCTAATTGGAAGTGATTTGGNCACGAGATGGCTTGATTATTTGCGCTTGGGCTGTAGGAGCCCCTCCGGAGTCTGTACACACCCCCAGTGAGCGCCGTCGACGTTAAATATATGGATGGCTCGGGCTGCACGCCGCAGTGGGTACCGGAGTGTACCGTCATATGCATGCATTGCACTCATGCATTTGTTCCTATTTGTCTTACTTGTCATGACATTTCAGCACTCTCATTTCATTGGCTTCCATGCTACTTCCTGCACTAATTACCTGATATCCTGGTGCTATTTGTTGACGGAGTGTTATGCCCGAGGGGCTGACTTTTGTGCTGGCTTGCACTACTTGTTTCGCATTCATTTGCTTGACTGTTGGAAAAAGATATTTTTAAAAGAGGTTTTAAAACTGAGCCCAGATATTTCTAAAGATTTCACGTTTTCACTGTTTTCTCAAAGGGTTACACTGTCCTATATAGCATGATGGATTGCTTTACGTGATTTCTTGCTGCTCAGTTATTATTTACTTTTATTACTCACTGAGTTGGAGTACTCACTTTACTCCCTGCACCTCGCGTGCAGATGCAGGTACTTGTTTACCCGGTAGCGGGTTTGAGTTGGTTGAGGATTTTGCTATCGTAGCTGAGCAAGGTGACCGCCAGCGTTCGCGGCACCGGATTTCTTCTTTTGATTCTAAATTTTAATCCATGTATTACAGGCCTTGTAGTTGTATTAAAAATCCTTCTAGATGCTCGTGACTTGTGACACCCCGGTCGGGCTGTGTTGGGCTGGTTCCCTGTTTTTATCACTTTTCTTCCGCACTTGTGGGAATTTTATTAATGGTTTAGACTTATTCATGCTAAGTAATTATTAAAGAGTTATTGTTGTTCTGTTGGCTGGCCTTGTCTTCACGAGAGGCGCCATCACGATCGGGTTTGGAAATTGGGTCATGACAATCAAGGTATTAAGTTCTAATGTAAATATGAATAATTTTGTAACTCATGATAATGGTGAAATTTACTTATTTAGAAATAACATAAAAGATATTTTTTAACTTATAAATTTTAAATATTAATTTTTTTATTTAAGAAAATATATTTTGATTCTCAAAATACTAAGAGCATTTTTTTTATAGGAGGGAGTGGGGAGCAGGACTTCTTGTCTTACATTATAAAAAAATAAATAATAACTACATAAATAAATATAGATCAAAGTTTGTACAGAAAATTGTCTGGGTTGTTTTCTCTAAAAGATTTGATCAACAACGTTTTTTGAAAATTTTGTGTGGCCAGAAGGCACTTTTCTTAATGAATTGTTTATGGAACAATTCCAACATAAAAAAAAAAAAAAATCAACTAGCCATACCTTTAGCTTGCACAAAAATTTTCTTCAAAAGATTTTCTAAAACATTATCTCTCTTTTTTCAACCGCTATTTTCTTTGCTTTTTTTCTTCTTTCTTATACATTTTTAAATATTTATTTAGTTTTAAAAAGTTGTAAAAGCTCATGAATAGTTGAGTATAAGATTAATTCATCATTAGTGCATGAAATGAATAAATTATGAAGAAGCTAAGAAAGTAGGGAACATATAGGTGTATAAAAGGTAAAAGACTTTGTTTATGCAAGATGAGCATGATCCTAAAATATGGGTCAAGCTGGCGGGTTGGGCTATGACCTATTGTTTAGCCATCTTGACCCTGACCACCTTAGCCTAAGTACACTTTGGGCTGAATTAGGCAATTGCCCATTTACTGACTCAATCCATCTTCACCCGCCAAATTCAGTCCAACCCGCCCATTTATCAACCCTATTAATACTGAATAACTTACAATTTCGTATCTTCGGCAGCTTTTGATCTATATGCTTCTCGATGTTAAAATTATTGTAAAAATAAATGGGTTTAATTTCTGTAGTAATTAAAGTGATATACACATAGGGGAAATATGGAACTAAACAAATACAACACTTCTAGGTTATTAAGCTAGGGCTCCAAACGTATAAGTAGCACATTAACCTGTAGTCTTTTGCTTCTAATTAAATAATTTTTGTTCTCAATTAGGTGAATTTGGGTAATGTTAATCTGTAAAGTGAAGAGTTTTTAGGCTTTGTTTAGAAAGCCATGTGTAATTATCTGGCAATATAATTGTTAAGGTAGTAATTACACACCCTAGTAATTACATATTATAGTAATTACAAATACCTGTTTATTTATCACAACGTAATCACAATGTAATTCTCACGGTTATGTTTGGTTGGACAAATATAATTATATAGTTAAAAAAAATTCAGATTGACATGTGAATAAGTTTTACTGTAGACAAACATATATGTAAATAATAAATATATAAAGTTTAATTAACTAAAAGGTATTTCAAATCAATATTTTTCTCTAAAAATATATTAAATAATTATAACTTGGTAAATAATATATTAAAACTAATCGGTATCTTACAAATAAATAATATTGCTACAAAAGTTAATTACTTGAGTTAGTTAACTAATTTAATTTTTTCACCAGCTCATGTGAATATATGAAAGTTAGACATGAGCTTAGAAAATAATTTTTTATAGCAAATACTTATACTAATGATTAAAAAATAAAGTTAGTAAATATAAAAATTAAATATTAATGTGTGAAATATATATATATATATATATATATATATATATATATATATATATATATATATATATATATAT
>NW_017673225.1:47838-51893 GCF_001879085.1 Nicotiana attenuata
GGATTAGCTAAATGATGAACTAGGGCTTGAGATTTTGAGAGTTTAAATTTGGGATTTGAGGAAGCATTTGAGCTCCGATTTTGGTAAATTTGATATGTATAGACTCGTGGCGAGATGAGGAATCCGGTGATGTAAATTTGTAATTTTCGAGAAGTGGCCCGGGCTCGGGTTTTGCCAACTTCGTGATTTTCGATGTTTTTCGAGTCTTTTCGTTTGGGTTATATTTCCTTAGCATATTGTGATGTATTCGCTCTGATTTTGGTTAGATTCGACGCGCATGGAGGCCGATTTGAGGGGCAAAGGCGTCGAGAGCTAGAGATTTCACCGGTTCGAGGTGAGTAATGATTGTAAATGATATCCTGAGGGTTTGAAACCCCGGATTTGCACCCATAGTGCTATATTGAGGCGACTTGCACGCCGGATAGAGAGCGTGGGGTAGAGCACCGTTGGGGATTGTGACTTGGTCCGTCCCGGTTGTTGATTTTACCGCGTAATTGACTGAAACTTATTTGATATTTCATGATTTGGGCTGATTGCCGTATTTGGGCTTCGTGCCAATTATTTGAATCCTTCAGGGATTGATATCACCGTTTTCGCATTATTTTTGCATATTATTTGATCTCGGTCCAAGGTTTTAAATACTGTTTGGCAAACTCAGCCATCTTTCTAAGATTTGAAAACTTAAACTATAATATTGACGTTTTGAGTTGAGAACTATTATTTTAACATTGCCCAAGTGTTATATGTGCATTGCTGGACTGAGCATGGATCGGGCTGCTCGCCGCAACAGTGTTATATTGATTTTGAGGTTGAGAGCCTGGTTGATTACATTGATCTTGAAGCCGAGGGCCTAGATGGTTACTTTGATATTGAGGCCGAGAGCCTGGTTGATGCCACGAGATGGCTTGATATTGCGCTTGGGCTGTAGGAGCCCCTCCGGAGTCTGTACACACCCCCAGTGAGCGTCGTCGACGTTAAATATATGGATGGCTCGGGCTGCACGCCGCAGCGGGTACCAGAGTGTACCGTCATATGCATTGCATTGCACTCATGCATTTGTTCTTATATGTCTTATTTGTCATGACATTTCAGCACTCTTATTTCATTGGCTTCCATGCTACTTCCTGCACTAATTGCCTGATATCCTAGTGCTATTTGTTGACGGAGTGTTGTGCCCGAGGGGCTGACTTTTGTGCTGGCTTGCACTACTTGTTTCGCATTCATTTGCTTGACTGTTGGAAAAAGATATTTTTAAAAGAGGTTTTAAAACTGAGCCCAGATATTTCTAAAGATTCCACGTTTTCACTGTTTTTCTCAAAGGGTTACATTGTCCTATATAGCATGATGGATTGCTTTACGTGATTTCTTGCTGCTCAGTTATTATTTACTTTTATTACTCACTAAGTTGGAGTATTCACTTTACTCCCTGCATCTCGCGTGCAGATGCAGGTATTGTTTACCCGGTAGCGGGTTTGAGCTGGTTGAGGATTTTGCTATCGTAGCTGAGCAAGGTGACCGCCAGCGTTCGCGGCACCGGATTTTCTTCTTTTGATTCTAAATTTTAATCCATGTATTACAGGCCTTGTAGTTGTATTAATAATCCTTCTAGATGCTCGTGACTTGTGACACCCCGGTCGGGCTGTGTTGGGATGGTTCCATGTTTTTATCACTTTTCTTCCGCACTTATGGGAATTTTATTAATGGTTTAGACTTATTCATGCTAAGTAATTATTAAAGATTTATTGGTGTTCTGTTGGCTGGCCTTGTCTTCACGAGAGGCGCTGTAACGACCCGGCCGGTAGTTTTTAGAATTTACACCCCATTCCCCTATTAACTGCTTCCTCTAAGTTCATTTCTACTATTTTGGCTTGCCGGGACGTTCGGTGTTGGGATTCGGAGTGTTTTGGGACACTTAGTCCCTAAATGAGAGCTTAAGAGTTGAAAAATGGTCCGTAATCGGAACTATGTGAAGACGGCCTCAGAATGGAAATCCGATGGTTCCGTTAGCTCCGTTAGGTGATTTCGGGGTTGGGAGCGTGTTCGGAATATATTTTGGAAGTCCGTAGCTCATTTAGGCTAGAAATGTCGAAAACTAATATTTTGGCGATTTCCGGTTGATAGGTGAAATTTTGATCCGAGGGTCGGAACGGATCTCCGGAAGTTTTTGTAGCACCTTCATGTCATGTGGGACATGTGTGCAAAATTTCAAGTCATTCGGACATGTTTTGGTCGGGTTTTTGATCGAATGTGTATTTTTGAAGTTTTAAAAGAACTTAGGCTTGAATTCGATGTAATTTGATGATTTGGGTGTTAGTCGAGGTGTTTTGATAGTTGGAACAAGTTTGAATAACGTTATAGGATATGTTGGAACTTTTGGATGAGGTCCCGGGGGCCTCGGGTGTGTTTCGGATGCCCAACGGGTCATTTTTGGAAGATTTTTTGTTGTTTTGAGCACAAACATGTAATGATCCAAAGGTCCATTTTTAGTTCTAGAGATCGAAATTTAATTTCGAGACTTCCAGAATTTAAATCATGAATTATAGGACTGATCTGGAAAGTTTGGTCTAATTTCATCAAGTCGCGATTGGGTTTTTGACACGAAACATGAATTAATTATTTAACGAGCGAAATGGTTATTGAACTGAGAAAATGAGCACCAAATTGTGTTTCGATTGAAGGAATAGGTTCGTATTATTATTTGTGACTCATAGGAACAAGAATCGTCGAATTCCGAGTTCGTATGATGGAGTTATAGCATTTTTAGTGAAATAAAAAGCTGTTGCAATTTTCTGGGGCAAAACTGGTATTTCCGCTTCTGCGATGAACAGTAACCGCAAAAGCGGATGAACAGTGTTTTTGCTTCTGCGGTGAACAGTACCGCAGAAGCGGTGAACAGTAAAATCGCACCTGCGGTGAACAGTAACCGCAGATGCGAAAATCACAGACAGTGTATATTTCGAGCAGTCCGCTATTTTTCTTATTTTTGGAGCTATGGAGCTCGGATTGAAGCGATTTTCGAAGCGATTTTTACCATATAAAATGGGGTAAGTGTTCTTAACTCAATTTTGGTTGTATAACTTGAATCTATTACGAGTTTTGACGTTTAATCTGAGAAATTTTGTTGAAAAGGGTTGAAAAACCCGTTCTTGGATAGAATCAATGATTTGAGGGTCGAAATGATATGGGAATTTTATAAATTTGGTATGGTTAGACTCGTGAGAGTACGAGGTTTCTGGAAAAATAAATTTTACTCGGTTCCGAGACGTGGGGTCCGAGGGGTATTTTGGTCATTTTACATAATTTCGCGTATTAGCTTAGAATTTAATTGTAGAATCAATTACTTGAATTATTATTTACATTATGCAACTTAATTGAATAGATTTGAGCCATTTGGAGTCAAATACTCGTGGCAAGAACGTGATTTTGGATTGAATTTTGAGCCGGTTCGAGGTAAGTGGCTTGTCTAACCTTGTGTGGGGGACTTTGTCCCTTAAGATATGAAATTGGTAATTGAATGCCTTGTACGTGAGGTGACGAGCGCGTACTTGAGCTAATTGTTGAAAATCCGAATTTTACTTAAAAATACTTGAGTTGAGTTTCTTTCGTATTTGCTTTATCCTACTTGCTATTATAGCCTGTGCTAGTATAGAAAAGCATGTTTAGTGGACTTACTTGCCTATTTGCTTAAACTGCCTTGTTTGCACTCTATGAAGCATATTAGGCTAGAATCTACTATTATTTGCCATGAGTTTGGTAATTATTTGATATTTGGAGCTGTTGTTGTATTGATGTACTTCACTTCTGAATATTCTCTGATTGTGGTTGCATATTTACTTTGGGACTACGGGTTAGATTCCCGGGAGATCCCCCTGCATATTTACTTTGGGATTACGGGTTAGATTCCCGGGAGATCCCCTGCCTGCATATTTACTTTGGGACTACGGGTTAGATTCCCGGGAGATCCCCTGCATATTTACTTTAGGACTACGGGTTAGATTGCCGGGAGATCCCCCTACATATTTACTTTGGGACTACGGGTTAGATTCCCGGGAGAT
>NW_017673225.1:52156-81730 GCF_001879085.1 Nicotiana attenuata
TTCCAGGGCTGTTGCCCTTCGACGTTCGCGTGGTGATGTCCGCGTTCGCGTAAGAAGAAGGATCCAGAGCTTCGCGTTCGCGTGGATGCAACCGTGTTCGCGAAGGGTATTTTTGGCAGAGGCGAAATTTGGTCATCGCGAACGCGGGAGGACCCTCGCATTCGCATAGAGGAAATAAGCCTGGGCAGAAGGGTTTTTATTGAATATTTCATCCGCGAGTCTAACCATTTTTCCTCCATTGTTGAGCACCTTGAGAGCTTTTTGGGAGAAATTGAAGAGGGATTCGAAGAGAATGATTTGGAGGTAAGATTTTTGAACTCTATACTCGTTTTTATTGTGAAATCCACCTAGAAATCCATGGAATTAAGCCTAAAATTGATGAACTAGGGCTTGGAATTCTGAGATTTAAATTTGGGATTTGAGGAAGCATTTGAGCTCCGATTTTGGTAAATTGATATGTATAGACTCGTGGCGAGACGAGGAATCCGGTGATGTGGATTTTGTAATTTTTCGAGAAGTGGGCCCGGGGCTCGGGTTTTGCCAACTTCGTGATTTTCGATGTTTTTCGAGTCTTTTCGTTTGGGTTATGTTTCCTTAGCATATTGTGATGTATTCACTCTGATTTTGGTTAGATTTGACGCGCGTGGAGGCCGATTTAAGGGGCAAAGGCGTCGAGAGCTAGGGATTTCACCGGTTCGAGGTGAGTAATGATTGTAAATGATATCCTAAGGGTTTGAAACCCCTGATTTGCACCCATAGTGCTATATTGAGGTGGCTTGCACGCCGGATAGAGAGCGTGGGGTAGAGCACCATTGGGGATTATGACTTGGTCCGTCCCGGTTGTTGATTTTATCGCGTAATTGACTGAAATTTATTTGATATTTCATGATTTGGGCTGATTGCCGTATTTGGGCTTCGTGCCAATTATTTGAATCCTTCAGGGATTGATATCACCGTTTTTGCATTATTTTTGCATGTTATTTGATCTCGGTCCAAGGTTTTAAATACTGTTTCGCAAACTTAGCCATCTTTCTAAGATTTGAAAACTTAAACTATAATTTATCGACGTTTTGAGGTGAGAACTATTATTTTAACATTGCCCAAGTGTTATATGTGCATTTCTGGACGAGCATGGATCGGGTTGCACGCCGCAGCAGTGTTATATTGATTTTGAGGCTGAGAGCCTGGTTGATTACATTGATCTTGAGGCCGAGGGCCTGGATGGTTACTTTGATATTGAGGCCGAGAGCCTGGTTGATGCCACGAGATGGCTTGTTATTGCGCTTGGGCTGTAGGAGCCCCTCCGGAGTCTGTACACACCCCCAGTGAGCGTCGTCAACGTTAAATATATGGATGGCTCGGGCTGCACGCCGCAGTGGGTACCGGAGTGTACCGTCATATGCATTGCATTGCACTCATGCATTTGTTCTTATTTGTCTTATTTGTCATGACATTTCATCACTCTCATTTTATTGGCTTCCATGCTACTTCCTGCACTAATTGCCTGATATCCTGGTGCTATTTGTTGACGGAGTATTGTGCCCGAGGGGCTGACTTTTGTGCTGGCTTGCACTACTTGTTTCGCATTCATTTGCTTGACTGTTGGAAAAAGACATTTTTAAAAGAAGTTTTAAAACTGAGCCCAGATATTTCTAAAGATTCCACGTTTTCACTGTTTTTCTCAAAGGGTTACACTGTCCTATATAGCATGATGGATTGCTTTACGTGATTTCTTGCTGCTCAGTTATTATTTACTTTTATTACTCACTAAGTTGGAGTACTCACTTTACTCCCTGCACCTCGCGTGCAGATGCAGGTATTGTTTACCCGGTAGCGGGTTTGAGCTGGTTGAGGATTTTGCTATCGTGGCTGAGCAAGGTGACCGCCAGCGTTCGCGGCACCGGATTTTCTTCTTTTGATTTTTAATCCATGTATTACAGGCCTTGTAGTTGTATTAAAAATCCTTCTAGATGCTCGTGACTTGTGACACCCCGGTCGGGCTGTGTTGGGATGGTTCTCTATTTTTATCACTTTTCTTCCGCACTTATGGGAATTTTATTAATGGTTTAGACTTATTCATGCTAAGTAATTATTAAAGAGTTATTGGTGTTCTGTTGGCTGGCCTTGTCTTCACGAGAAGCACCATCACGACCGGGTTTGGAAATTGGGTCGTGACAGTTTGACCGTCAACCTTCGACCTTTTAGTGTTAGTTCGTACGTCAATTGATTATATATTTGAGAAAATTACATAAAGTGTAGTACCATGAATCCAAAATTAAAATTGGAAACATACTTAAAAAATGTTTGGAAAATATTGTATTAAAGGAGAAAACAGTTTTGACACACTGGATAATGATAGCATAAAATGAGATAGACAAATTACATGAAATAATATTCTTTCGATTCTAATTTGTTTGACAGTATTTCCTTATTAATTCATTTAAAACAAAATAAATTTCTATATTAAAAAGATATACTTGTAATTTAACTTTAAACTTCTGTTTCATACCTTTTATGAGAAACTTGTACTGTCATACAAATGTTATAACATGTTCAAAAGACTATAAGTTTCAAAAGTATTATTATAATTCTACAAATGTTATGACTTTTGAAGCACATATTTCAAATCTTCCTTTTTTTTCTTAGACATCGTCTCAGTCAAACCTCGAGGGTATATCGAAAACGGCCTTCTTACCTTCATAAAGTAGAGGCAAGATCTGCATACGCACTACCGTCCCATACCTCACTTGGATCGTCTTAGTCAAACCACGGAAAATAAGTTGAAATGGATGAATTAAAAGTAACATTATTTTTCAATTGAGTTTAAATTATTGCCCATGTCAAAAATGCGCCAGCGCACACATTAAATGAAGTTGGTACTCTTTCTTCTATATAACAAAAAGCAACAAGAAAACAAAAAGAGTCACAGAATCAAGTGATATAGTCACACATTAAAACTTTTTCAGAGTTGCCATATCTTTTTGACATCAAACTGTACGAAAAAAAAAAATGGAGTCACCAGTCACAGGATTAAGATGCAGAACAACAGGACCATCATTTCTAAAGCCAATAGATACAAAGAGGAAAGCCATTGAAGAGTACGAAATGGTGGCTGTGGAAACAGAACCATTGAGTCCAACTGCTCGTTTGTTTCACGATCCAACTTTTAATGTCCATGTCGTTGCTATTATGGCCACAAAAACTCGGATTTCACCTCAGCCTGTCAAGGAGAAGTTGGAGCTTACTTTGCTTAAGCATCCTCGTTTCACTAGCTTGCTGGTATGTTCCTTGCAACATTTAACTCTATTTCGCTTTTTCTTGAGCTGAGTGTCTGCCGGAAATATGCTCTCTGTCAATACCCCATTAGTGGTATTAAACTAGGTTTATTGGTGTTGTTGTTATTTCTACGTGCGTTTTGCATGTTCCATATGAGTAAGTTAGCGTTTTGATATAAATTTGATTGAAACTTGAAAAATGAGCTTTAGAAGTTGTGTTGAAAAATAATTTTTGGAAGTTGAAATTGTCATATTTAGACATAGTATTTATTTGGTAAAACTTGAAATTGTGTGAGTGGAAGAAAACATTTCACCCACAAATTAAACTGCAACCATTTTTTGGGAACTTGAGATTGTTTTATCAAGTTTTTTTCAAAACTAATCATATTCCACGAAACAAACACTATTTTTAAATTTTTTGTTTTTGAGAAAAAAAAATAGCCAAAATTTATGATCAAACGGTAGCTAAATGTCTCCAAAACTCATTTTGTATGGCATACCCTTCTAGTTTCTACTCATTTTTCGCGTGTTGCGAAATATATTATTGGATTTCATTTTCTTCCTTGATTTTGAAGCACTTCATTTTATGAGATGCTTGGCACCTATAGTCATCTCGGTAGATTAAAAAGAGGTTAATTAATAAATGAGTTGGATCATAGTCGATCAAAAATTTTCTCCAGTCAAAATGGGGAGTCAACTTAAAATAAACATTGCGTCATAAACCAACTAGATCAACTCAAAATTATTTTCATTTCTTTATTTGTTATTTTGTATTAATTTATTTAATTACAAAATTAAATTGTACAAAACTTTTTTTTTAAACGAAAATAAAAAAGTTACAAAAGTTTGGCACAAAGTGGCTAAACTTTTTCTTTCTATAACCAACAAGACCCAAAAAAAAATATCATTTTAATAAATTTAGTAGGTAAACTAGATTTATGATTGCCCAAATTGGCCGAACTTTGAAATGGATTTACTTTTGTTATGTGGTAAACACTCCTAAATATAGAACCATATGTTAGTCCTTTGAGAAAACAACCTACAAAAGGATGGATTACCCAATTATTGTGGTACCAACTACTCCCTCGTCTCATAATATGTGTCGTAATTCTCTTGTGCACGCCACTAAAGAATAGTTTTTGCCCTTATTAAATATTTTCTCAATTTATGTGTCATCTCTATCAATGACATTATCCATATTTTTATTAAATGTGAATGCAATTGATTATTAAGGGTAAAAAAGGAAAAATATAATCAACTTTGTTTTGAACTTCTAAAATGACAAATAATTTGATACAACTACTTTTAATTACCACGACACATATTAGGAGACGGAGGGAGTACCAAGCACAAGCACAAGCACTTTAATTTTAGCAATATATACTGGAAATAAAAACAAATTAGGAAGTACAATACGTAAGGATTGGGAAATGAGGAAGCATACATGTTGTGCACCCTTAAAGATGCTGAATACTAGGAATTTCATAGGGCATCATTTATCTTCTGTTGATCGAGGTATCACTCTTTTATACGTTTTTAGTTTAAATTTTATACATTAAGGGTGTAAGACTTTATTAATTACACAATCAGGTCATATAAAAAAATTTTGCAGATAACTTTACTACTTAATAATATTGATAATAATTTAAAATAAATAATAAATGACAAAATTAATAAATTTTGAACTTATAATTTTAAAAATGTGATGAAGTTTCTGAATCTGCCTCGGAGAACAATCCTATTAGACATCAGTGCCTATCATGCCCGCCATTTAAGAGGCTTTTTTTTTTTTTGTTTCTTTCGAAAGAGAAGCAAAGCTACAAAAGCCGAAAAATGTTTATAAGTTAGTTTGACCGGCTTATAAGCTTAGCCAAACACCCTCAAAGAAAAAGAAAACTAGTTTACACATGCTGCAAGCTAAGTAAACCTATACACTCAAAAATCTATACTAAGTAGTAACATATTTTATGCACAGGTTGTGGATGAAGATAATTCAGCAGACATGAAATGGGTGCAAACAAAAGTTGATTTGGAGCAACATGTTATAGTACTAGAAGTGGATGAAAGTCAATTGACCGAATCACCAGAAAAGTTCGTGGAGGATTATATTTACAACCTTAGCAAAACCAACCTCGACAAATCAAAGCCACTTTGGGACCTTCACATTATCAATGTCAAAACTCGCGATGCAGAGTCCGTGGCATTTCTCCGTGTTCACCATTCTCTTGGTGATGGCACCTCTCTTATTTCTCTTTTACTCGCGTGCACTCGCCAAACTGCTGATGATCTCAAGCTTCCTACAATCCCAACCAAAAAACGGAGGCCTACACCTTCAGGTATATATGCCTGTTTACCCTAGAATCCGGATAACAATTGAATTTATATGGGGTTTCAAGGATCCGTGAACTAAAAGATACAAAAGGTTTAGGTTGAGGAAAATAAAGATAAAGACTCAACAATTGCTGTTAAAGTAAATAATCGCAGAATATAATATTGCTTAGAACAATTGTGCTTGATAGCGTACAAGAATCTAGAGAGATGGTACTGTAGTGTAATGGTTTTTTCCGGGTACCCTCCTTATGGGGTCTTCTCCCCTTTTATACATTCCGATTAAGGGTAAAAATAAGGTTAGGTAAATTAATTACATCGTGGATCCCTGTAATTACGCCTTAATGGCCTGAAGTGGTTGAGAAAATCACGTTTGGGCGAGATATCCGGCGACGCTTGGTTATCCGTTACGAGTCCGGCTTCCGACCTTGTGTGTTTCTCCATCCGGTGGTGACTCATATCGAGCTCTGCAACGGTCTCGAAATGACTCGACCTCGGTTGTAGACGTGGCCGTCGTTCTACCTTGCATCCAGGTCGGGTTCGANTTCGGTCTACGTTCGTTCTACGTACCTACCGTAACGAACCGCACGAATCAGCACTCCCGGCCCGACCCGTTCCGGCTGTACGTGGGTCGGATTGATGATTGCAGCTGCGACGGGAGCCTCCTCGGACCTGACAGGCTCCTGGACCCGGCTCTGGAGCTGAGCTATAGCCGATTGCTGGGCTTGCAGCATGTCAAAAATCATTTTAAGGTTGATAGTCTCTTCGCCGACTGCCTGGGCCCTCGAATCGTCCTCTCCCCGGACGCTATGCGATGATCCGGAGGCCTGATCAGTGTTGAGCGCCATCCGGGAACCGGCATCTATCGGGTTTTCGAGCCCGGGCATTCCATTGTTTCCTGTCTGCTGTTCGAGTTCATTGTTGATTGATTGTGCCATTCTATGAGTTGGTAATTTGAATGTAAGATGGACTCTTTTGCAAAGAACCAGTGTATTGTGATGTGTCAAGAAAGAGTATCAGAGAGCTCACTAATATCCTTAGCCCCACGGTGGGCGCCAAACTGTTTACCCTAGAATCCGGATAACAATTGAATTTATATGGGGTTTCAAGGATCCGTGAACTAAAAGATACAAAAGGTTTAGGTTGAGGAAAATAAAGATAAAGACTCAACAATTGTTGTTAAAGTAAATAATCGCAGAATATAATATTGCTTAGAACAATTGTGCTTGATAGCGTACAAGAATCTAGAGAGATGGTACTGTAGTGTAATGGTTTTTTCCGGGTACCCTCCTTATGGGGTCTTCTCCCCTTTTATACATTCCGATTAAGGGTAAAAATAAGGTAGGTAAATTAATTACATCGTGGATCCCTGTAATTACGCCTTAATGGCCTGAAGTGGTTGAGAAAATCACGTTTGGGCGAGATATCCGGCGACGCTTGGTTATCCGTTACGAGTCCGGCTTCCGACCTTGTGTGTTTCTCCATCCGGTGGTGACTCATATCGAGCTCTGCAACGGTCTCGAAATGACTCGACCTCGGTTGTAGACGTGGCCGTCGTTCTACCTTGCATCCAGGTCGGATTCGATGGCCCCGACTTGCCCCGGACCGGACCCAACCCGGTCGGGCTCAAGCAAAAAAGGGTATCACCTAATACAATGCCTTCAGTACTTCTATTATGAATGTAAATAGAGTTTTTCGCAAAAATTTGCTAGTAGAGGAAGACCTCCTAGGGATAAGAGACATAGGGCTAAATTTAGTTAGAAGCGGCAAATAGACGGATTGCATCAAATTAAACTTAAAAGGGCCAAAGTGACTAAAACTGATAAATGGATCATGATTTAACTTATCCAAGGTTCGCTTGAGTCAAAGCAAGTTGGATCAAGATGTATTTGGGTTATATCTGAGAGTGTCAAATCAACAAATGAGTTATAACTTGATTCAATTTGAATAGGTTAAAAAAAATTGGATCAAGATGGATCGAATAACTTGGCATACTTCAACCTGCTCTACCTATCATTCCTTTTTATTTTGCTTATTTAAAATTTAAAAAAATTTTTTTTTTTAATGAAAATTACTATAACCCTAAGCTTTTCAGAATTTTAAAAATTCTCAATCTCCATATTTGATTTTGTATGTTTAGGTTTGGATTCCATTTTGACTTGTCGGGTTTACATTATTTATTCCATCTTGACCTATATTTTGGATTCAACTTGTTTCCTTTAAGAAGAATTAGCCCAAATAACTGCCCACCTAATCGCTTAAATTAAAAATAGCCGGTGAATGTATAATATATGCATAATTTATGTATTTTATGCATATAACAATATATAGTCAATGTATAATACATATAGCTAGAGAAAGTAAACAGTAGATATTCGCTATTTGTGTAAGGATCCCTTGATTTATGTAAACAAACGGATAATAACCAAACTCATTTAAACTTGGGCAAGTTATTAAGAAATGAATTGATTTTGCCACTTTTAATGTTTGACAGGTTATTCAGAAAAGGAAGGGTCGTTCAGATTATGGCAGTATTTGGGAAAATTTTGGCTTTTCATAAACATGATACTCAATACTATAGTGGATCTTTTGATGTTCTTAGCCACAGTCATCTTTTTTAAGGATACAAAAACTCCAATGGCAGCTCCACCTAACTCTGCGTCTAACGGTAGACGAATAGTTCACAGGATAATCAATTTGGATGATTTGAAGTTGGTGAAAAATGCTATGAATGTGGTAAGCAATTTGAACATTATAAATGAATAAAGTTTATATATATTGGTTGTTAAAGTTAACTGATATTGTTGCATGCATTTTCTCCACAGACTATAAATGATGTTGCCCTGGGAATAACACAAGCTGGTTTATCTAAATATCTCAATAGAAGATATGGTAAGTTATTTAGTCATGAACTCTTGCTGTTAACTAGTGTGTATTATCTTACGAGAATAAAGGATAATGTGGATCAACCAGAAGAGATATGCTTAAAAGTATTTGCCTCAAGGAGGAATCCTAGAATTCCGTCTGTTTTCTAGGTTTGGAAATCAAGTAGCGGTTTCAATATTTAAATTTTTGAGTTTAATTTTTATGTTCTCACGATGGAACCTAAACATTTTCGCTATTTTAATAATTGTTAAAATTTTAGTAACATTTACCAAATTGCTCTGCTCCATATAAAAAATGTTGAGTTCAATTGAACCTGTTTATTATATGTTACATATTTCTCTGATATCCACTATTTTTCCGACTATTTACAGCCGTTGGTAAGGAAGATAAGGGAGCCACTGAGAGAAACAACAATCTTCCCAAGGACATTCGACTACGATCATGTCTTATTATAAACCTAAGACCCTCTGCAGGAATTGAAGTAAACTTTATTCTGCTATTATTGTTGTTGTTGCTGATATTATTATTATTGAGTCGTATAATGACATGACATGAATGAAACAGGATTTAGCAGATATGATGGAGAAGGGCACAAAACAAAAGGGAGGTTGGGGAAATTGGTTTGGTTATGTGCTCTTACCTTTCAAGATTGCATTGCGTGATGATCCTTTAGATTATGTTAAAGAAGCAAAGGCAACAGTAGATCGCAAGAAACGCTCATTTGAAGCTTTAATCACAATGATGTTAGCTGAAGTACTAGTCAAAATATTTGGTGCCAAGGTATATGCATATTCAAATTCAATAATATTTAGTGAACTTTTATATATACAGTGAATTCTTTTCGTATTACTTAAAAAATAACTATATATAACTTTGCACAATAAGTGTAACTAGTTTCTCGACCTACCACAGCCGCTCAAAATTACACTCATAGTATAAAAAACCTTTGCACTGTCATCAGTGTATACAGTGAATTCTTTTCGAGTTACTTAAAAAATAACTATATATAATTTTGCATAATAAGTGTAACAAGTTTCTCGAAAATAAGGTAGACAACCTACCACAGCCGTTTAAATTAGACTCATAGTATAAAAAACCTTTGCACTGTCGTCAGTGTATGGTTGAGGTTGTATACGCTGAAAGTATAAAGAATTTTATGCTGTTAGTGTAATTTAACCGGCTATATATACAGGTTATTACCGTAGCTTTTTAGTTACCATATCATTAATCTATGAAAAGTTATTAATTGTTATAAATAAATTTAACCTAATGCTGTAATTTTTTTTGATAGGTAGCAACAGCAGTGACTGTGAGAGCATTCTCAAATACAACAGTATGCTTCACCAACTTGGTTGGACCACAGGAAGAAATTGGGTTCTGTGGCAACCCTATTACTTATCTTGCTCCAGGTGCTTATGGGCAGCCAAGTGTAAGTACTGATCTACTCTACTCTTGAGGCATTTGCACTTTATAACTACTAATTTGGAGATTAATTAATACGTAGTTAAATATTGTAATGTCGCCAAAATACTATTATGAAGCAAGATAGCTAATTGTAGATAAAATTTATTTAAGCTCGTGTTTACATCAAACTAATGAAAGCAAGATATGTCTCTCGTGCAGTCATTTAATAGTATCATTTAAATATAGTTAGGTGATATATATTCTTAGTTTAATTTATACTAACTATCAAGATTAAATTGTATATGTTGGTGTAAGTACTAGGCGAAGATAAGCTTTAACCTAATTATATTGCATGATCCAAGTCCTACACAATGGAAAATCACCTCTAGAAGCCTCTTTAATTATTTGATGCTTGAAACTGAAAGGGGGGGGGGGGGGGGTGTTGATAACTGGAAATGTTTGCAACATAAAAATTTTTATCTTGAAATGAGAGGACTGTTTTTTCTTGGTACTGCTAGTTGAAGAGTCTCTTTAATTTATGTGCATTAATAGTATATTGATTTCTTACTTTAGCAGGTTAAAATGAGCGTTACAATAGTTAACTGTGTGTTATAAGCCTATTTTGATAATTTACTTATTATAATTGGCTAAAATACATCAATGACACATATTTTTACATTATCAGTATATACGAGTGACATCAATAACACATTTTTCCATTAATTGTAACTCTAGGCACTGATGATCAATATCCAAAGTTATATTAATAAGATGATCATCGTCGTATCTGTTGATGAAAGTGCTATTCCTGATCCACAACAGCTGCTTGATGATTTCGAAACTTCTTTTAATCTCATAAAGGATGCCGTTGTTGAAAAAGGGCTTGTCAAGAATCTGAAATAATGATGAGGAAATCCAACCAAAGAAGGTTGTATAAACATTTATATTACATGTTGAAGAACTTTGCAGTAATTCACCAGTTGTTGCGTATTGCGACTAATTCTCTTCACAATTCCTTTCAATAGATATCGAAGAACATAGTACTATATATTATTGTTCTTTTGGGAAACTCCCTTTAAGTTAATCTATTCATATCAATGTATTGCATATTAATTTGTTAGTGTAAATCTCTATTGTTTTTATTTGATATATTAACGAGGAGTGTGAACATACTACTAAAAAATTAGGTTTTAGCGACGGACAAATTCTGTAGCTAAACAGAAAAATCCATCGCTAATCTCATTTAGCGACGGATTATCAATAAATTCTGCTAGCTATGAGCGTTTCAGCGACAGATTAAGGACGACGTTCGTAGCTAATTCCAGTTTTTTTTTGTAGTACCGCGTCAGATATCTATCGTCAGTCAAATTGGTCAAAAGTGGACAATCCATTAAATGCGGGTAAATCGACATTGAACCACGGTTTTCTTACTCGGTTTAATTTGTGAGCCTCCTTAAATACCTCCCCTTGCAAACATACAATTATTGAAGAAAAAACGTAGCAAATAAAGAAGACTTCCCTCAAACAACAAACAGGATCTCAAGTTTCTGAATAAGTTAATAAAAAGGTTTTTTGAGAATGGAATGGTCCCCAAAATATGCTACCAATGCGTATCTTGACACCCTTAAGCTGGTTTGTTCCCCTCTTGAATTTCTCTTTTTCATCTCTATAGCATCAAATTCAATTTGATTAGTTCAACTTATATAAGATCTTGGAACAATTAGAATATCATGAAAACGAGATGATTCTGTTCCAAAAATGAGATTAATAAAGTCCCACGACACGTTTTTCCACAAGGAGCTCCGGGAACTATAAATAATTGTTTGAACATCGAGTTACATTTACGTACCATCGGTTCCTACATGTATGATATGTGATTGATTTAATATCTTGATAAACTAAATCTCCTTCCCTGCTTCATGTTGAAGAGACAATTAAATAAATAAAGTGTGCATGAGATGGTGACATACTTCAACATATTTCATGAATACCAAAAAACATGAAATTGACTGTTTAATTTCCCATTTATTCCATGCAGTGTAGCAAAAACAATCAGAATTGTGATTCTTGCGGAACACAAGAACCCGAGAGTAACGAGTTCATATCAGCACTAGCAGCTGGTATGAGTGCCAAATTAATGGTAGAAGTCACCTCTGAAGTCTCTCCATCAACTGTGGCTTTAGCAGCAGCTGCTCGTCAAACAGGAGGTAAATGTTGAAGTGCATGACCATCTCATCTAAAAGTTTAAGCCGTTAGACAAACTATACTTTTATTTACTTAATTTTATTTTTGGCAGGTAAAGTTGTATGCATTATTCCGGAGCAAAAACTGGACAAGACACAAAAAGTGATTGAAGAAACAGGGCTAAATGACATGGTAGACTTCAAGACTGGGGACCCTGTTGATGTCTTGCCTCACTACGAGAACATCGATTTCTCTCTCGTTGATTGCAAGACTAAAAACTACGATATGTTGATCGAAAAACTTGATGTTAATCCCGAAAGATCAGTTGTAGTCACAAATAATGTAGAAGGGAGAAATGGGGTTAGAGGAAAATTGAAAAAAGTGGAGAATGAGGTTAACATATATTCAACAAAGCATCATATAGGTAAAGGTTTAGAGGTTACTATGATAGAAAGAAGCAGATTAGGAAGTCATAGTCATGGTCATCAAAGAGGAGAAAAAAAGAGGGGTAAAGTGAAATTGAGTGAAAAAAGCAAATGGGTGTTTGAAATTGATGAAAAAAGTGGTGAAGAACATATATATAGGACGAAAAATTGATTGGGGTATAAGTTTTTAAGCGAAGAAAAGAGGTGTGACAATACTCTTAAGATAAAGTTACCGATCAATTGCGGTCAAGTGTGTGTAGATAAATAGAGAGCTACTTTTCTTTTCTTGTTGTAATTGTTTTAGATTTGATTAACCTCCCTCCCTATCCTTTTCTTTCCTCTTCAATTGCATGTTGGCTCAGAAAGTGGGAAGAGAAGGGAAATTAAGGGAAGGGGCTTATCTTGGTTGAATGTAGAAGCTAAGGGGAGATGATTTGAAAATGAAAACTATGCTTTATTTCTTTCTTCCTTAGTGATAAAGTAACTTAAATTTCCATGCGCGGGCACGCACACACATTGTAATTTGCAAGTCTTCTAAACTTTCTTAAAGAATCTATATACATAAAATAAAGATAAAATTGATTAGTGCTTGATTGCACATTTGAAAATGGATTGACTATAGCTATATTATACGGCGGCAGGCCAGGATTTTAATCTTATAGTATGAATTTTAGAATGACGACTTTAAGTGTTGATGAATAGGGTTTAAATTTAATTATTATACATATTTAATAAATTCTAAGCATGAAAAACACTGTTTAAGCAAAAGCTATTGGATTCAGCCGAACCCGTACCTCGGCTTGTGCCTCCGCCCCTGGCTATATATACTACTCCTTCCATTCCAATTTATGTGAACCTGTTTGACTGGGCACGGAGTTTAAGAAAAAATGAAGACTTTTGGAATTTATGGTCCTAAACAAGTTAAAAAGGGGCCCAGATTATTTGTATGGTTATAAAAGCTTTTCATTAAGGGTAGAATTGTAAGTTTAAGCTAAATTGCTTCCAAATTTAGAAAGGGGTCATTCTTTTTGGAACGGACCAAAAAGGAAATAGGTTCACATAAACTCGAGCGGAGGGAATATCAAAAATCGAAGACAATGAACTAAGGCCAAATTTCGGTGGAGTAATGGATTCCTCTTTATGTTCAGATGTTTAAATTTTTAGTATAATTTTATTCCTTTTTATGCATAGGAGGAGAACAAAGAACAATGTACTATGAAGTAAAAGGGGAAGAAATTCTGTCACAAGGATGGAATAATATCTACAAAGATCACAAAACTGATTTATGAGACAAAAAATTGATTACCTTATACTCAGGGACGGAGATAGAAACTTGATCACGTCCAACTCTAGTCCTAAAAAGGATAAACGGTCGTTGCAAATATAATCCGGTCTAAGAGTTCGGAATCGAATCTCACAGAGAACTAACGTTTAACTACAAATGTTGACTATCACTAAGAAGACAAGCTCGAACAATTCCTAAGTTATAAATATTAAGATTCTTACATCTAATTAACTAACAAATTAAAGTAGTAGATTAGCAACTAAAGATACTTCGAGTTGGAGAATAGATTAAGGAGGTATAGAGTTATGATTTTTCCAATTATCAGAATCCTTCCCGCTACGTCTTCTATAATTTCGCCTAAGTACTCTCTACCGATTGTGAGTACTTTGGGTGTTGTAGCTCTCTCTCTCTCTCTCTCTCTCTCTCTCTCTCTCTCAACTACCACACTTTACTAGACATATTCTCTCGAACTACACTAGCTGGCACTAATTCATCGCTCACTACGATCGCACCAAGGTTTCGTTATCTCTAATCCCACCTTTAAACCCTTCATATTGATCTCTCAAATACGTTAGGAGTGATGTTGCTCAACAACTACCTAAATAGGTACTCTCTCTCAAAGAATACACACTAAATATGCACGATCAATTGATGGTCATTCAATCAACAACAATACATACGTAGTTGAACAAGTAGAGAAATCAAGCGGCTCAATTATATAAAAACGTAAGAATTCATCCTACAAAAGGTTCCATCAAAACTCTAGATAATAAATTAGCTATTCATAATAGTATGTAAACTACAATACCAGAATTCATAACCAAT
This sequence comes from Nicotiana attenuata, assembly GCF_001879085.1. Classification (NCBI taxonomy): domain Eukaryota; kingdom Viridiplantae; phylum Streptophyta; class Magnoliopsida; order Solanales; family Solanaceae; genus Nicotiana; species Nicotiana attenuata. The sequence continues at coordinate 66,769 of NW_017673225.1, forward strand.
AATAGAAATAGGAAGAAGAAAGTGAAAAACTCGTAGAAGAATTTTTCGCCTTGCTCCTAGCGAGTTCTTGCCTCCTTAGGTTTAATCCCCTCCCAAAAACGTCCTCCTTCCTTAGACATGTTTAGGGAGTATTTATAGGCTAGGGTTCGAGATCCTTGAGTCCAAATCTGGGTCAGAGTCTTTTAATTCATGCACTTTTGATCATCCGGCTGTAGACCACGCGAGGCTAGGCTTATAGCGCGGTCAGCTTGGCTACAGAGCTGGCTACGCCTAGCCTATAGCGCGGTCAAGATGTCTATAGAGCTGGCTATGCTTGGCCTATAGCACGGTCAAGTTGGCTATGCTTGGCCTGTAGCTAGGCTTGGGTACATCGTGCTTTTGTGCTATTTTCTTGTATTTTTGTCCACGTTTTATGCAACTTTCACTCGTCTTTGTCTTCCGATACTCCAATACATAAAACATCATAATTTAACTCAAACGCCGTACAATTGACCACTAAATTAACAAAATATAGGGAAAGTAATGTATTTAAAGTATAGTATTTTGGCCAAACATCACCATCACACACTTAAACGTTGCTCGTCCTCGAGTCAGCTACCAATTCACACTAACCTAGAGAACCTTATTTTCTTTTAGTACATCCGAAGCACACCATACCTATGACTATGGTTGATAGCACAATTAAACTTTAGCATATGCCTTTAACACACACTTCCCTTTACTTTATGCCATACTTCAAAAATTTATTCAACAACAAGACAACATGCCTATAACAATCCTAGCCTCACAAGCTGACTCAATATCACAATGCATTCATGGCTTGAACGCTTAACATCATAGAAAAATCTAATAACGTCACCTATCCCTCGCGAAACTATGTGTCCTCACAACAAGACAAAAGAGTAAGTCAAATCCACACACTTGAATCAAATGCTCAAATATATTTTAAGGACTCAGATAAATCAAAGAAATTCTTCACTCTCACAAAAAAGTCACATGCATGCACAAAGTACCATAGGCTTGCCCATTATGTAAACCCCCACTAATGTAGACTTGCTCGATCTAAAATCAAGTAGGACTTTTCCATGGTTGTAACGTGGGCTACAGGACAGGTAGGATATATTTTTGGAATAGTGGCTAACCCTCCTAAACACTTTAACACATCACATACTTCTTTAAGTGTAAATTCTCCAATCCCAACTTCAATTTCACAAATAATATCATCCCAAGAGCTTTCCCCTCTTTTTTTCAGCACTACTTTAATTCATACCTACTAGCAAGGATAATATATCAATTTATTCATCTACATTTTTTTCTCTTTATTTTTCTCAACTATGTATCGTTTTTTCTTTTGTAATTTTTCTCTTCTTTACCATTTTTTGCTAGTAGTGTATTCTTTTACAAAACACGTGTACCTTTACTCTTTCATTGGTTCCACTCAAAAGCCACCCAAGTTCCCTCCTTACTTCTTCTAGCGCTCATTTTACAATTAAAGTGCTATAAGAGGCACATGGATCAAAATAATGACAATTAAGAACAAAGGGGTATAGGCTTGTAATGAGTTCCAAATAAAAGTTTATAGGCTCAAAAGGGTTGACTAGGGATATATTTTATTTGTGGTAGGCATTCAGTTCAAAAAGATTAAAGAATGCCTAAAATCATCTTTCAAGCCAAGCAAAGCCTAGGATTTCTCTTCAACTCACATGCGGGGAAAGTTCTAGACTCTAATGCAATGAAACGAACTATATAATTTCTCACCACACATGGCACATGATTAACTAAGGACGGTTCTATTCCGATTCCCAAACAATTCAAGTATTCACGGAGCCACAAAATATTAAGCATCAAGCACAAAGTGACACAAGCCAAGAAAAAAAAATATAGGCGTCAATAAACATGTTATCTACTCAAGAAGCCATCATAAACATTTTCAAACCACAGGAAAGGTACTACACATGCTAGAGCCTAAATATGCTACTATCAAACTAGTCAAAGACACCTAGCAAATCTCATTTTCCCATCCTTTTATTCCCTAAATCCTACTCTACTCTAAAGATTAAAAAAAGTACTATCCGATTCAACTACATCCCGTGGAAAAGAACCGAGGCACAAAGAAAAACCATAAGGGGTTATTACTACCTAAAATAATAAAAAGACATATTTTTGGATTTTTCTGTTTTTTAATTTCTTTTTGTGTGTTTTTGTTAGACTTTAGTCCCTCAAGAAAACTGCTTAGGAGATCCATCGTCGGGAAAAGCCAAGTCGGACCCCTCCTCCGTAGTGCCCGGCCTCCCTCCAATCCTAAGCTGCAAGTCCATCATCCCATATAAATGGGCCATAAAGCTGTCATCTCGAGCGTTGTGCTCGGCATATGTCAGTGAGGACATAACACTCTCCTTCTTCGCCCGGATGCTGGTGATATCCGTTAGTCGAAGGGGTGGTGGAATGAATACATCAAAATCTCGCTCCTCTGCCACATCTTTTTTTCTCAGGTACTGGGTCAACATGTTACCGGAGGACCATCTATCAATTCCCTTGCTTGTTCTCACATGCGGCATCTGGTGGTGTATCATCTGGCCCATATTCACTTTCTGGATAGTCATTAGGAAGTACAACAGGTAGAACCCTCTCACGGCTAATCAGAATCTCATGGTTGCATGGTAGTAGTCGCGTGTTGATTAATTTCAACCACACCTGAGCTTTCAGCTTCATTTTTCTCTTCGAAAATTTCCTATGACGTTGGGTCTTCTTGTCACTAAACCAAGCAGCCATATAGTTGACACCACAGAGAGTGTGTCTCAGTGCTGGATATGTTGGACGGGCAATGAAGTTATCCAAGGGCTCTTGGGGAACATCCGGAGCTCCCAAGTAATTGCATATAGCTGATGCAGAAAAATTAATCAACCTCCCCCGAATAGGCACTAGTTGCTTAGGATCATTCGAATCATAACCGGCGTAAAACTCACAGACAAGGTTTACATTGATATCCCCAGTGTTTCCAAACACGTAGCTCAATCCAAGATCATGAATACCCTTCCAAATTGATTGATACTTAGCTTTTAGACGGCGCTCATGAACAGCCGACTTAGAGTTTTTATGTCTCGGCTGACAAAGCTTGTACTAGTCCTTGGCACATGGGGGTATACTTTTAAGTCCAAATTCTTGCTGTCCCTCAGGCTGTGGGTGTGAGGCTGCTATAGCTACAACTGCTTGCAACCCCTCAACCTGACTTGAAGTCGCTTCCCCACCTTTTCTCTTTTTCGATGGAGGTGCATAGGAAGCCTTTGCTTTGGTAGGAGCATTGGCCTTGCCCTTGCCTTTAACGTTGTCCTTCTTAGGAGGCATATTTGTACCTACACAAGTAGATATTAGTCAGCCTTAGAGACATTCAATAAATTCAAAATATGGTCTTACGACCCCACACTTAAAGAGTTCATTACATAATGTTTACAATTTTTTTAGGCTACTCAGACTTCACCTCGTTATTTTTGAATGAGAATCAATCAATGGCTCAACTATGTCTATTACAACCGCGAAAAATATAGCTACCATATCGTCTCCGGTGAGCCACACCTCACTTAACATTTCAAGGGGTGCATGAAAACACAACACTATTATTACAATGCCGGAGACTCGGGCTCCAATGTGGACAAAGAATGCCTTTGAGGCATCTTGACAAACACTTAGCGTGCACTAGTTCCATGGAGGTGCTTGTAGGATTGAAGGATTGCCTCACCCTCCCAAATCAGCTTTGGAATTTTATGCTACCATCCTTGTAAACAACAACAATACCATTCCTATGGGGTTTATGGGATTAGGACAAACAAGCACATTGTTACTATGAAGAACATACCCAAAAGTCGTCCAATTTCATTACTTCATCCAAATAGAAATTTGATAAAGAAAAGAGTTAGAAGCCATACCTTAGATGCTTGGGAAGGGGGGGATTGCTCTTCAATTGATGTTGCTAGGGAATGAATGAGTGGAGGAATGTATCAATTTAATGGATTTTGTGAGTGAGTGGGGGGATTAGGGTGGGCAGTGACATATTCTGAAAGGGGAGATTAGCGTGGGCCGTGGTGTTTTTTAGAACAGGGGTCGGGCACTGGTGTTAATGAGGTTTGGTGTTTTAAGAGGGGAAATAAGAGGAAAAGAAAATAAACTAAAAAATATTTCAAACTTACCTGGCGCCGCAAGTTCAGTAGCGAGGACATTCTCGCATTAGACTACGCGATGTAAGGGAGGCAGCAAGCAGGGGACTAGGCTACGCGAGCTCTGCAGCAAGGATTAGACCTGGCGACGCGAGAGAAGCAGCACGGACTAGCAATGCTAGCAGCTGGGTGATGCGAGGTCTGCTGCCAGGTCCATTATGCTTTAGGCTGTGCGGCACGAGGTAGGCAGCGAGGTCTGGAGCGTACTCATGTGACTTTCATTCCATTTTGTGAACGACTCCAAGCGCTATGAACTCCCAATGTGCTCCAGTACCTATTCAAACACCACGACTTAACTAAAAACTTGTTAGTGCCTAAAAAGAAAATTCTAGTTAAGCTAAAATTCTACAAATTGGGTTGCGTCCCAATGAGCGCCTTAGTTAATGTCACGGCATGACGAATACAATATTACAATGGGTTTCCTCCCACGAAGCGCCTGATTTAACGTCGCGGCACGATGCAAGCAATCGAACTCAAGGTTCACTCAACATTGAGGCTCCTTCAAATGAATCACCGATACAAACCTTTTCCTCATCCATGCCAAGGTAATGTTTCAACCTTTTCCCATTGATTCTAAGCCTTTTCGTTCCATCCTGGGATACAATTTCTACAGCTCCACTTAAGAATACTTGCACAACTCTAAATGGTCCCGACCATCTAGATTTCAGCTTACCCGAAAATAATTTCAATCTTGAATTATAGAACAACACGACATCTCCGGGTTTAAAAATCCTCTCTCGAATATGCTTATGGTGCATCATCTTCATCCTTTCTTTGTACAGCCCGGTGCTCTCAAAAGCATGATAACGGAACTCATCAAGTTCATGAAGCTCTGTCACTCTACTCGTACCAGCGGCCTCCATATCTATATTTAATTGCCTTAATGCCCAAAAAGCTCTATGCTCTAACTCCACTGGTAAGTGGCATGCCTTTCCAAGCACCAATTTGTACGGTGACATACCAATCGGAGTTTTGAATGCAGTGCGGTAGGCCCATAGTGCATCATCCAATTTTTTCACCCAATCAGTCCGAGTAGCATTTACAGTTTTGGTCAAAACACGCTTAATTTCTCTATTTGACACCAGCACTTGCCCACTTGTTTGTGGGTGATATGGAGTGGCAGCCTTATGGCGAACGCCATATTTCTCCAACAACTTTGCAAAGGCTTGGTTGCAGAAGTGGGTGCCTTCATCACTGAGATCGCTCTTGGAGTGCCAAATCGGGTGAAGATATTTTTTCTTAGAAAAAAAATAACTCCCTTTGCATCATTTGTTTGAAGTGCCACGACTATTACCCATTTCGAGACATAGTCCACAACTACCAGTATGTATTTGTTGCCATATGAGCTGACAAATGATCCCATTAAATCAATTCCACATACATCAAATACTCCCAACTCTTGAATTAGTCCATAGGCATCCCATGTCGAGGTGAAATATTCCCCATACATTGGAACTCATCACATATCTTTAAACAACGTCGTCCAATAAAAGCCCGACTCTAGCACTTTAGCAGCCGTCCTTACTAATCCAAAATGGCCCCCATAAGGCTAAGCATGACATGTATGCAAAACAGAAGCTTGATCTATCTTGGAATACATCTCCGCATCATGTTATCACTACAAATTCTAAACAAAATATGGTTCATCCCAGAAATACATGCAACAATCACGAAAGAACTTTTTCTTCTGCACAGAGGACAAGTCAAAGGGAACAATACCGCTTGCTAGGTAGCTTGAAATATCTGTATACTATGGCGCTAACTCAAGGCTCGTGGCGAAAAGTTGTTCATCTGGGAAAGTCTCCAAGATCTCGTCCACCTCAACCCTCTTTTCAGCTCCTTCAAACCTGGATAAGTGATCGACAACATGGTTTTCCGTTCCCTTTTGGTCACAGATTTCCAACTCGAACTCTTGTAGCAGTAGCACCCATTGAATCAGGCGCGTCTTTGACTCCTTCTTCTCTATTAGTTACTTGAGAGCAGCATGGTTTGTATACACAATTACCTTCGAACCTATCAGGTATGACCTGAATTTGTCAAATGCGATTACCACTCCTAGCATCTCTTTCTCTGTCACTGTGTAATTCAGTTGGGCACCACTCAAGGTTCTACTTGTGTAGTAGATTGGATGCATGCCTTTCTCTTTTCTCTGCCCAAGAACTACTCCCACAGTATAGACGCTTGCATCACAAATTAGCTCAAAAAGTTGTCCCCAGTCGGGTACCACTATGATTGGTGCAGTCACAGTCTCTTCTTCAACTCCTCAAACGCTACCCTGCAGTCATCAGAAAACACAAAGGGTTGATCTTTATTTACACAAAGGATTAGCAATTTTGGAAAAATCTTTTATAAACCGCCTGTAGAAACCAGCTTGATAAAGGAAACTTCTTATGGCCTTGACGGAAGTGGGTGGAGGTAACTTTTCAATTATATCAACTTTAGTACGGTCCACTTCAATGCCCTTAATTGACACTAGATGTCCCAAGACTATACCTTCTTGTATCATGAAATAGAACTTTTCCTAGCTGAATACTAGATTTGTCTCCATACACCTCTTCAATACTCTTTTCAAGTTCATACGGCAATCATCGAATGAGTTCCCTACCACTGAGAAGTCATCCACGAAAACCTCCATTATGTCCTCTACCATATATGTGAAGATGGCCATCATGTATCATTGGAACGTGTAGGGTGCATTGCATAGGCCAAATGACATTCTCCGAAAGGCATAGATGCCATATGGACAGGTGAACGACGTTTTCTCTCTATCCTCCAGGTCTATAAAGATCTGGTTATACCCCGAGTATCCTTCCTGGGAGCAAAAGCGGGACCTCCTCGCTAATCCATCTATCATCTGATCAATGAATGGCAGTGGAAAGTGGTCTTTTCGGGCGGCCTTGTTCAATCTTCTGTAATCCATACAGATTCGCTATCCCGTGACTGTTCTCGTTGAGATCAACTCATTGTTCTCATTTTGCACTACAGTCGTTCCACCCTTCTTTGGCACACACTAAACTGGACTAACCTAGTTGCTGTCAGAGATGGGGAAGATGATTCCCGCATCTAACCACCTGATCACTTCTTTCTTCACCACTTCTTTCATATTGGGGTTTAGCCTTCTTTGGTGTTCTCTGGAAGGTTTGTGCCCATCTTCCAATAGAATATTATGTATACAAAATGTTGGACTGATACCCTTTATGTCTGCAATGGTCTATACAATTATAGTCTTGCACTCCTTCAAAACCTGCAAAAGTTGTTCTACATGCACATCTAACAAACCAGATGAGATAATGACATGTAATGTCGAGCTAGGTCCAAAGAAAGCATACTTGAGGTGAGACGGTAACGACTTTAGCTCCAACTGTGGTGGCTCTTTAATTGATGGCTTAGCTGGAGGGGTCTTTCTTTCTTCTAAGAGTAAAGACTCGAATTCGAGCTCTCTTTTCCAATTGCCTTGGCCTTCAAGGGCCAAAACCCACTCTGTTAAGTCCTCACCATCTACCTCTTCCAAGTTCATCAGGCAGGCTGCTATGGGGTCTTTTGCATTCAGTGCCTTATCTTCTTCCTCCAGAATCACATCCACAGCTTCAATCAGAGAGCAATTAGCAAACTCGCTAGGTCGCTACATAGACTTTTACACATTGAATGTTATTTCTTTATCGTTCAGTCTCATCTTTAGTTCCCCAGTTTCACAATCAATCAAAGCTCTCCCGGTGGACAAGAATGGCCTTCCCAAAATTATGGAAATCTCTTTATCAACCTGGAAGTCTAGAATAACAAAATCTACCGAAAACACAAACTTTCTAACCTGCACAAGTACATCATCAAGTAAACCTGATGGCCTTTTCACCATTCGGTCGGCTAGCTGTAGCAACATGGATGTGGTCTTGCCCTTCCAATTCCTAACCTTTTATAGATAGACAAGGGCATCAAGTTTATGCTCGCCCCCAAATCACATAATGCTTTGGCAAAAGCATAACTGTCTATGGTGCACAGAATTGTGAAACTCCCTGGGTCGGATAGCTTCTTAGCTATAAGTCTTGTCACGACAGTACTGCAGGTCTGAGTTAATGTCACAATTGCCAAGTCTTGAAAGTGGAACTTGCGAGACATCAAGTCCTTCATCATTTTTGCATAACTGGGCATCTCCCTCAATGCATCAATCAGTGGAATGTTCACCTAAATCATCGTAAACATCTCCATGAATTTCTTATATTGCTCATCCTTTAGATATTTGGCCAACCTCTACGGGAAGGGTGCTGGTGGTCGCTTCTTTCTTGTGACTTGAGTTAGATCCTGCTCAGGCACTATCTCTAATGCCTTCTCTTGTACTTTTTCAGTCTCCTTTGCAACCTCTTTCTCTTTCCTTAGTTCCTCCTGAGCTAGCTGCACTCTTACTTCCGTTAGGTCAGTTGACTCATCTACCTCAATTGGTACTGGCACGAGTATCTTAGTTGGTCGGCTTTCGCGAGCGATTTCTTGTTGTAAATCAAGATCTCTACCATTTCTCAGACTGACAGCCATCAGCTGCTTCGGGCCCTGCTCTTTCAGGTTAACATGTGTGTCCATAGGTAATGTCCCTTGAGGACGATTGTTAAGGGCCATAGATATTTGCCCTAGTTTAACCTCAATGCCCTTGATATCCGAGTCATGTGATATTACTTTTTTATGCATCTGGTGTACCTTTTCTTGCATCTGGTGGACCTTTTCTTCCATTTTCCCTCTGGACCCAATGAGTTGTTGCAACATCCCTTTAATTTTGAACAACCCATCATCTTGTCGCACTATCTGTTGCTATTGAAGTTGTTGATAAGCTAGTTGCTGATTCTACTAATTGTACTCTTAGCCTTTGATAAGGCACAACCTAACCCTATGGTCGTGCAGCTCCAGGATTATTCTATTGTGCTGGCCTATATTGTTGATTCTGCTATCCCCAAGTCTGACCACCTTGTCTCTGGTCTCCATAGTTGCCCACATAGTTCATATTCTCTTGATAGTTCTGATTGTCACTCTCACCACTCCACGAACACACATATGGTTGATTAATGCATGGTGTGCATATTCCTCCATTTGTCGTGTCAACTACGTGCACCTGTTTCTGGCCTGACTCATCATTCTTTTTTGGTTAGGATACTCAATTGTGTCATCATAGTAGCCATATTCTCATCCAAGGAGTTGTTTCGGTATAGAAATACTGAGTGAACTACAGGAGTGATTGTAGAGTCTCTTATCATCCATCCTGGGTTTTGAGCCATTTGTCAAGTAAGACCTTACATTCTCTAAATGATTTGCTAAAAAATGCTCCACCTGCTGAAGCATCAACATTGGCCTTCAAGCTGCCTGCCAATCCCCTATATAACCTTTGCCCCAACATCTAATCAGGAATGCCATAGTGTGGACACTTGACCAACATCCCCTTGAACCTCTCCCAAATGCAGTGTTTCGCTGGTTTCTGCTTGAAGCTCAATATCTCATCAACTTGCTTGGCAGTCTTATTGGGTGGGTAGAATTTGTTCGAAAATTGCTTGACTAATTCCTCCCAAGTTGTGATGGAGTTTATGGGGAGAGAATTGAGCCAAGTTTGAGCCTCTCCCGTCACTAAGAACGGAAACAACAATAGTATTATTGCTTCCGATGTCACATTTGGTTGCCTTTGCGTGACACAAATCGATAAGAAATTTTTCAGATACTGTTGTGGATATTCAATGTAATACCCCGAGACCAGTCCCTTGTTCTGCAACAAATATAGTATTTTGTTTGTAATTTGAACTGATTCCGCTTGTATCAAAGGGATTGCAATTACGGTTGCATGGTTTTCAACAGTGGGTTGCGCCTAATCATATAAGGCTGCTTCAGGCACAAGAGGTGCCACACCCTGATTGTTTGGGTCATTCACATTGTTTCTGTTGTTTGGGTTTTCTTTTACATCACCCAGGTCTAGTTCAATTCGTTCTGTTGAGTTCTGTTGTTGTTTGTCTTTCTTGTTTGCTCAATTTAGTGCCTTGAAACCTTTCTCAGGGTTCGATAATTCTTCATACTATTCACCAAATCTTGAGGAGTTTCTAGGCATGCACCTGTAACACACAAGACTGCAAAAGTTAGAGTTTCAGTATAATGAATTTCAAGTCGAGGAAGCTGACTAAAATACAAATTCTAACAATTCTTTTAGCCGTAATTAATAACACCGGTAATTCCCGGGCAACGGAGCTAAAATTTGATCACGTCCAACTCTAGTCTAAAAAGGATAAACGGTCGCTGCAAATACCGGTCTAAGAGTTCGGAATCGAATCTCACAGAGAACTAAGGTTTAACTACAAATGTTGACTATCACTAAGAAGACAGGCTCGAACAATTCCTAAGTTATAAATATTAAGATTCTTAGATCAAATTAACCAACAAATTAAAGTAGTAGATTAGCAACTAAAGATACTTCGAGTTGGAGGATAGAATAAGGAGGTATAGAGTTATGATTTTTTCAATTATCAGAATCCTTCCCGCTACATCTTCTATAATTTCGACTAAATATTATCTACTAATCGTGATTAATTTTGGTGTTGTAGCTCTCTCTCGAGCAACTACCATAATTTACTAGACATATTCTCTCGAACTAGGCTAGCTTGCACTAATTCACCGCTCACTACGATCACACCAAGGTTTCGTTATCTCTAATCCCGTATTTAAACCCTCCGTATTGATCTCTCACATACATTAGGAGTGATGTTGCTCAACAAGTACCTAAATATGTACCCTCTCTCAAGAAATACACACTAAATAGGCACAATCAATTGATGGTCATTCGATCAACAACAATAAACACGTAGTTGAACAAGTAGAGATATCCAACGGCTCAATTATATAAAAATGTAAGAATTCATCCTACAAAAGGTTCCATCAAAATCCTAGATAAAAAATTAACTATTCATAATAGTATATAAAACTACAATACTAGAATTCGTAACCAACAATAGAAATAGGAAAAAGAAAGTGAAAAACTCGTAGAAGAACTCTCCGCCTTTCTCCTAGCGTGTTTTTGCCTCCTTAGGTTTAATCCCCTCTCAAAAATGTCCTCCTTCCTTAGACATGTTTAGGGAGCATTTATAGGCTAGGGTTCGAGGTCCTTCAGTCCAAATCTGGGTCAGAGTCTTTTAATTCACGCACTTTTGATCACCGGGCTATAGACCTCGCGAGGCCAGGCTTATAGTGCGGTCAGCCTGGCTACGTCTGGCCTGTAGCGTGGTCAAGCTGGATATGCTTGGCTTGTAGCACGGTTAAGCGCGCTATGCTTGGCCTGTAGCCAGGCTTGGGTACTTCGTGCTTTTGTGCTCTTTTCTCGTATTTTTGTCCTCTTTTTATGCCACTTTCATTTGTCTTTGTTTTTTGATTCATCCCTTCTATAAGATAAGGATGCTTGTGTCTCTCTTTTAACTCCATAGTAAAATACTTCTACACATAAATAACATAATTTATCTCAAAAGTCCCACAATTAACCACTAAAATAACAAAATATAAGGCGAGTAATGTATTAAAAGTATAGCATTTTGGCCAAACCCATCAAAAGGGATTCAAAAAAATTAGTAATTACATCTAGGATTTAAATATGTGATCTTAAATAATTTAAACCAACTTTACATCTGAAACTATCATTTTCTCTTATGTTGTGGGGATTCAACAGTTTGTAATAAAAAAAATTATTTTTCTCTTATATGCATTATATAATTTTTTGGCGGAAGGGATCCGATTTAACTCATTGCCTCTGTTTAGCCTCGCCTTGGCTTATACTAACAAGTAAACACTAGTTAATATGATTGATGGTGTGCCTTGTAATCATGTGCGACATCTTACCTATGTTCACATTGTGTTCCACCTCAGAATACAGTTATGTAACGTTTTTCTATGTGGATTTCTCGAATAAATATTTATCACCCCAAATATTCCTCCTAAGAGGTCTAGCGGTCGTTGCAAATATAATTCGATTTACAAGTTCGAAGTTGAATCCCACAGGGAATTAAACTACTAATTACAACCACTAGATTCGCACGAATTCAAGTAATTAACAAAAATATTAAATAACGATTTGAATGTTTACTAACTAAGAGCAAAGTAATTAAAATGCAGTAATTTATAACTGACAGAGGAAATGTTGTGGACAAGATTTGGAAAAGTCTAGGGTTATGATTTTCCCTATTGTCGGAATCCTCCCCGCTACATTTCCTATAAATTCCCCTAAGTATTCTCTACTGATCTTGAGTACTTCGGGTGTCGTAATTCTCTTTCGAGTAACTACTGTAATTTACTAGACGTATTCTTCCTAACTACGGTAGCTGGGTCTAATTCACCGCTCACTAAGATCGCACCAAGTTTTTGTTATTCCTAATCCCACCTTTAAACCCTCCGTATTGATTCTGCACATACATTAGGAGTGGTGTTGTTCAACAACTACCTAAATATATACCATTTTCCAAGAAATACACATTAAATATGCACCGTCGATTGAGAGCTCTTCAATCAACCATAATGTAAATGAAGATGAACAAGTAGAGAAAAATCAAAGGCAAATCTATATTAAACGTAGTAGAAACTCATCCTCCAATAGGTTCCATCAAACCCTAGATTAGAAAATTTAGCTACTCATAAATGTATCAACAATCATCATGATGTTCAAAGACATTAAACTACAAAGTACAGAGATAAATAGAGGGAAACTCGTTTGATTCTTGCTCCACCGTGCTCTGTAGCCTTTTTCTTCTCCAAAATAGTGTCCCACCCTTGTTCAACTCATTTGGTGAGTATTTATGTTAGGGCCAAAATTCCCCAGTCCAAATCCGGGTTGGAGTCTTTTAAACCGTGAATTTTAATTACCGGGATATAGACCTGGCGAAGCCAGGCGTATAGCGCGCTCAGCCTGGCTACAGAGCTGGTTCTGCCTGGCTTGTAGCGCGATCAAGCTGGCTATAGAGTTGGCTTTACTTGGTCTGTAGCACGGTAAGGCAGGCTATAGAGCTGGCTTTACTTGGTATGTAGCACGATTTTTGTACTTCATGCTTTTCTGCTCTTTTCTTGAATTTTTGTCCTCTTTTTGTACAACTTTAATTCGACTCTTTCTTCCGATCCTCCTACACGTAAAACAACACAATTTAGCTCAAGTGTCGCACAACTAATCACTAAACCAAAAAATATAGGCGAGTAATGTACTATAAGTATAGCATTTTGGCCAAACATCATCACCACACACTTAAACGTTGCTCATCCTCGAGTCAACCACCAATTCACATTAAGCTAGAGCACTTTATTTTCTTTTAGCACATCCGAGCACACCCTACCTATGACTATGGTTGATAGCAACAATTAAACTTTAGCATATGCTTCAATACACATTTTCCTTTACTTTATGCCATACTTCAAAAATTTATTCAACATAAGGCAACATGTTTATAACAATCCTAGCCTCACAAACCGACTCAGTATCACAATGCATTCATGGCTTGAACACTTAACATCATAGAGAAATCTAATAACGTCACCAATCCCTTGCAAAATCATGTGCCCTCAAAACAAGAACAAAAGAGCAAATCGAATCCACATACTCGAATCAAATGTTCAAATATATTTTAAGGACTCGGATAAATCAACGAAATTCCTCACTCTCACAAAGAAGTCGCATGCATGCACAAAGTACCATAGATTTGCCCATTATGTAAACCTCTACTAGTGTAGATTTGCTCGATCTAAAATCAATTAGGACTTTTTATGGTTGTAATGTGGGCTAAAGGACGAGTAGGATAAATTTTGGAATAGTGACATACCCTCCTAAGCACTTTAACACGTTACAAAATTAATTTTAAGCGCATTTTTCTTCAACCCAACTGCAATTTCACAAACAATATCACCCCCAAAGTATTTCCCTTTTCATTAAGTCACCAAGTTCCCTCCTTACTTTTTCTAGCGCTCATTTTATAATTAAAGTGCTTTAAGAGGTAAAAGAATCAAAACAATGATAATTAAGAACAAAGGGGTATAAGCTTGTAATGTGGTTTCCAAATAAAAGTCTATAGGCTCAAAAGGGTTGACTAGGGAGAAATTTTATTTGTGGTAGGCATCAAGTTCAAAAAGATCAGAGAAAGCCTAAAATCATTTTTCAAACCAAGCAAAACGAAAATTTCGCTTCAACTCACATGCCGGGCAAGTTCTAAACTCTAATGCAATGACACGGACTATACAATTCTCACCACACATGGCACATGACTCACTAAGGATGGTTCCATTCCAATTCTCATTCAATTGCAAGTATTCACAGAGCCACAAAATATTAAGCATCAAGCACAAAGTGGCACAAGCCAAGAACACGAGATCTGGGCGTCAATAAACATATTATCTACTCAACAAGGCATCATAAGCATTTTCAATCCATAAGGAAGGTACTACACATGCTAGAGCCTAAATATGTTACTATCAAACTAGTCAAAGGCGCCTAGCAAATCTCATTTTTCCAATCCTTTTATTCCCTAGATCCTACTCTACTCTAAAGAAAAAAAAGCTACTACTCAGTTCAACTACATCCCGTGGAAAAGAACCGAGGCACAAAGAAAAACCACATGGGATTATTAATACCTAAAATAATAAAATGACATATTTTTGGTTTTTTCTGTTTTTCAATTTTTTTTTGTGATTTTGGTTAGACTTTATTCCCTCAAGAAAATCGCCTAGGAGATCCATCGTCGGAAAAAGTCCAATATTTTTATTTTTTTTCATTT
>NW_017673225.1:81750-145341 GCF_001879085.1 Nicotiana attenuata
CTAGAATACTAAACTATTTTTTTAATGCTAAAATAGAAAAGACGAAGCTAAAAAATAAAACAAGAAGTAATTAGTTTATCTAATATTTACAAGTCACAGAGAATATACAACCTCCCACCCCATACTTAATTCATGAAATGTCCTCAATGCATATACAAATTCATTAAAAAAACAAGTAGGGTTGTAGGAAAAACTCCCTGATCAGTCATCGTCATCACCTTCATCGTCGAAGGCCTCATCTGGACCTGTCCACTCTTCATCCTCTGCTCCCTCCTCGGCATCATCCTCCTCCTCCTCCTCGGATTGCTCGGGCTCGGGCTCGGAACACTCTGGCATGTTGACATCCTCATCCTTTGGGAGTGGTTGGCCATCGCCAAGTCCAACAAAATGCTGGGCATGAGCATTGAGCGGAAAATGCTCCTCTAAGATGGCCCTCTCCTTCGTAGTGGCCGGACTTCCTCCAATCCTAAGATGCAAGTCCATCATCCCATATAAATGGGCCATAAAGCGGTCATCTCGAGCATTGCACTCAGCACCTGTCAATGAGGTCATAACACTCTCCTCCTTCACCCGGATGCTAGCGATGTCCGTCAGTCGGAGGGGTGGTGGAATGACTATATCAAAAGCTCGCTCCTCCTCCACATCTTCTTTTCTCAGATACCGAGTCAGCATGTTACCGAAGGACAATCTATCAATTCTCTTTCTTGTTCTCACCTGCGACATCTGGTAGCGTATCTATCACGACCCAAACCGATGTTCTGCGATGCGCGCCCGGTACCTTACTCAACCGAGTACCAACGTAATGTATCTTTCGTATCATACAATCATAGGTAAATGAGACAGAAAGGCTGTCATGAGATAACTAGAGTAAAACACGAGGGAATACTCGACATAAGACGACCCAACATGATATACCGACTTATACATATGACGTACGTGCCTATAAGGCCAAAATGATTACTTGTACACTGAACATAGGCCGACAAGGCCATACAATCTTTCATATACATGACATATGCCTACAAGCCTTTAAGAATAGATAAATACCATAAAGGTCGGGACAGGGCCCTGCCATACCAATCAATATATGTCCAAATCATACTGACCAAATAAGCAACTCCGGAGCAAATGGAACGCACCAACACCTTCCGCTAAGCTAATAGCCTACTAGGAGGACCCTCAACCTGTCTATCGGGACCTGCGGGCATGAAACGCAGTGTCCCCAGGAAAAAGGGACGTCAGTACAAATAATGTACAAAGTATGTAAGGAATGAAAATCACTAAATAATACACATGAGAGAAACATGGAGTAAAACACTCAGCATGTAAGTCTGAATAGATCTGTGAATCATTTAATATTTATAATGTCATGCATATGCATGTAATGTCATACCATGCCTAGGTATATACGTACATAACATCATCAAGACTCTGAGGGCATCCCATCATATCATCTCGACCACCGTGGGCAAAATCATCAACGTATACCAGCTGATCAGGTGGTGGTGCGTATATAACGCCGTAACCTTTTTCCATATCCCATGTACATATAATATACGCGTATATAACGTCATCTGGTCATGGGTCAATGTGCATGGATTAATGAATGAAATGCATAAGAAGTACGTTAATAAAATTTCTCGGAATGTCATAAGATCAATATGCCTTTGATTAATATCATGAAATATTATCAACTTACGTATTTTTTGGGACCCATGAATAGATGATAGAATAATAGGACACATGGGGAATCAAGAACATAGGCACTTCTAGTACTTCTATGAATAGAGTCATTTATGAAAGTTGTGCATTTGCTCATTTCGTTTGTATCGTATGGATCATGCCAAAAGGAAAGAAGGGATAGCCTTAACATACCTGAGCCGATTCTCTTGGCAATCCCTCTAACACCCATCAATCGCGACAAAACACGTAACGGCGAATCGAAGTAGGAAAAATCCGTATGATATTCTTGAGAAAGATTGTACCGTGCTCTCTTAGAATTGCATCCCACACTGTTATTACATAATATAATCTTCCTATGAATTCTTTGTTGAAGCCTCACCTGTTACTTAGTAGATGTAAATATCTCCATTTTGTAAATTAAAGAGACGTCTTTAATCTTTGGGAGTGGGCCCCACTTATGTGGTGACATAGCCATAAAACCTTCTAAATGTGCCACCTTTCACATGAATTAAGAGTCACAACTTTGGCTTTGATCAAGATCTCAATTGCTGCCATGTTGGAAGGCATACCAAACTTATCCAAGATTATAATTAATTAGCTAATCTCCCACCAATATCATTAATTACCTAATTATCCACATAATTAAGAATGATCTCAAATCACTTAAAATACTACTCATTTTTAACACACTTTATACATCTTACTATCATGGTGTGGTACCTTGTATGGCAGTAGTCCATAAATACCGGGTACTATAGATTAGACCGTATTTTATCCCAAAATGTCAAACTTCGATGAAACTCATTTTCTTCAATTTGCTCACCCTCTCACCTTCACGAATTTACTTATCACTTGTTTGAAATAGCATAATACTTATAATCTCAAAATAATCTCATTCCCGAGCTTACGTCGATTAACTTACGATGAAACTTTAACATACGAAAATGCGGGATGTAACATCTCGCTTCCGAGCTTTCATCAATTTACTTATGGAGTACTTTCACGTACGAAAACATGGGGTTAAACATCATTCTTTCCTTTGGAACATTCGTCCTCGAATGTTGACTGATGCACTTATCATTCTCATATCCCATAGCTCTTGCGAATACTTTAATACTCTCCTTGCCATTTAGGCAACTATTCTGTGAATAAATCCAAAGGCCATGCCGTTCCCCCCTTTAGGACTCTTTCTCACACCATGACTTGTGGTCGAAATCCTTCCAATGTCGTAACTGTTGCTACTACGACTCTGACCTTGTAAGCGCGCCTATGCGACTCTTCTCTCCTTTTTCCTCCAGTTCTTTTAGCCATCTCTGGGCCTCACTTTGTAAACATATACAGAGCTTGACAAGATGTCCCTCTGGGCATCTATAGGTATACTGAAGTTCTTCGCTCGGTATACTGAAGTTCTTCGCTCGGTACTTTGTTATCCATCCGTATGACTTTACTGCATCTAGGTAGGTCTTACTATACCATAACTCTTACTTCGATTTATTGTTACTGAGGTCTGCTACCAAAATCTAGGTTAATCTCGTTGCTTATCCTATATGTATAAGTCTAAGTCCTTTAATGCTTCCTTATTACCGTTTATCAAAAGAATGGCATCTTTATCACCTCTCATACGTTGGGACTTTATCCATCTATCGTTGATCACCTTAATGTTGATCCATAGTCTACCACTGATAACTTAAAACTTCTTACGTAATGCATTGCCACTAGGGCTTACGTCTTATCGGGGAATCTGACGTGACTTGCCTAATCCACCTAGGGGCGATAATATACTTCAATAACCATATTTCATAGCATCCCAACGCGATTCATCTTATGGGGGGGGGGGTATTCTAATTCCGTGCCGTCCATGAAATCCCCCTTTTTTCTTCTTCAAATCATCACTCAATTGAAGACCAAAACGTCATCCTTTATCTATCATAATTACACCCTTATTCTAGTACCAAGGCATCATTCCATCTCTTCTAAATGCTACTAGTCTTAGACTCCTTTGAGTTCATTCAGGCTATACCGAGCTTTCTATTACTTAGGGAAACCATCATCACTCCTGTTTCTATTGGCTTAATCCCGAGGACTTATCCATTTTCGTCAACTTCTCACTCGCCTTTTCTTGTCCTTACTCCTGTCTTCCTAAAACCTTGTCGTTCTACCATACTTTATCTTGCGACCTATACATTTCTATTTATACTACTCGTAACCTTCCTTCAACTTGCTTGCACCATAGATTTCTTTATGTTATTCTGGAACATCATGCGAGACATCACATCGTCTCTAACTCTTCTTGACTCTCTTAACTAGACCTCTTATACTTAGAAATCATAGGCTGGAAGATATGCCACTGACGATGCCGCTATCATACCTAGATACTGAATCCCAACGCTTCTAGCCTTCTATCTGAAGTATGGACTATTCATAACCTTCTGCATTTGAGTATCTCATATGTTGTTCACCTTTACCTTACTTATCTTGCATCACATCTTCAATCTCTTTCATGACCTCCCTTCCATATAGGTATAATTCATATCCACGACTTGAAGTTCTATTATAATACTTGCACCTCTGGTGCATACACAATCTGGTGGGAGCTCCATACTGACTTGGTATGAGGCTGATACTCTTCTAACTGGCTTTATCATAGAGCCGTTATAAAATATGGATACTGTACTATCTCTTTCGTACCTCTGATATTAAGAGTGATTCTGCAATGTTCTCAATCACAATTTCTATATTTTTCTGGGTCCAATAATCAGACTCCTAATTTACTTAGTTGATGTAACTCTTTAATTGCCTCTTCCCTCTGATCAACCTTTATGTAGGATTAAGCTATCTTCCGATCTGTAGCTCATAGTATTAGTTATTACTTTATCCTTTCATGGACGCGATGAAATATCCATGATACAATCTTCTAATAATTCAATCCTTTGTCTATGACCTAGACTCATTTCTTTCTTTTAACTTATACCAGAGTTCTCTACGGCTGTATGATTGTCAACATATATACTGCATTGATCAAAATCTTAGGTGCATTTATAATGTAATTATCTCTGGATCATTGATCGAATAATTCCTTTTCGTTCCTTCTCAACTTTCTTTAAATGTAAGCAATTGCTTTTCCTGGCCGTTCTGCCACTTGTTGCATGCATACTTGGCTTATCTTAGTGCCCACACATATTGGAATTCCATACAACCCATATGATCTTGAATATCACCTTTTGATTTTTTTCTTCTTCCCGTTCATTAGCCACGATAGGTGCCACTTTCTTATGGGGTGCATACAATGTTGTTGTGAGACTATTGTTACACGACTATTTCCTCTTTAGGTCACTGTGCTTAGGTTGAAACCTTTTTCCTTATTTTCTCAACTAGTCTATCGTTGTAGTACTTAGGGAAGACCCTCTAACTCTTATAAAGCTGCAAGCTCATTACATCGTATGCCCAATAAAATTGTTCGTACTCACCTATAATTATCCTTAGTTACTTACCTCCACGCTCATGTGCTCGTACGGTTGCTTCTGAACTGAAGTTTTGACTGTCTTCCCAGTGAGACTCTCTTTTATTTCCGTAACACTCATACGGTACCTTTAACTACCCCAACTCCTATCTAAATATTTCTCAAGGGTCACGGTGTCGTATCTGCAAGCCTGAATTCCCTATGTTGGGGTTCACTATGTTTATCTTTCATGAAGTGTTGATTTATCTGTAACCTCTTGTGTAGCCATAACTAGACTCTTCCTAAATCAACTACTAACTGCTCGTTGGTCCATTCTCATATCTATATTCCGCACAATCCCTCTTCGGTTATTCCTTTTGTCTTAACTTACGTCTCGCATTGGCTCCTTGTTTATCAATAACATCTCGGGAAGGAACCCTTACTTCCTCTCCTTTGACGTCGTGTTTGCATAATGTTTTTGAATCGTAGCATATCTATAGGATTTCAATAAGTGCAATCTTATCCCTTTCTCATTTTTATCGCATTCTTCCTTTACCATTCGATAGTTACTAGAACCACTTAACTCTGACTTAATGCCATAACTCCATATTCCCCCCCTTTAGGGGAGTACTATGATTTAGATCTATGATGATCTACCTATAGATATTTTACCTCTTCCTCTTTGGCGTCTTTTCACATCATCTATGACCCTTACGCGCCTTGCGGTAATCCTTCTGTACAAAGTATAACAAAATTCCTTACCCAAGAGGGTGACACTCAGTGTAACTGGCACACATAGTCCCTTAAGCTTAACTTTGCTCACATTGCTTGCTTTAGGGAAGTGTCTTCCTGAATGACCTTTAAAGGTTATTCTTCTGTTGTCCATTCTATTATCGTCGGGACGCAATCTCTAAAATTCTCATGATGCCGACTATTATCAAATCACCCAGTCCCTAATTCATGTTTAGTTTATCTTGCTCACTAGCCCATACTGATTTCTATTACCTTGGGGTCTATCTTTTAATTCTGGTAGTCGCGTTGGAGTCACAAGCTTATTTTTCGAAATGGGGGTATGACTTTATGGCCTATACTCTTTTGTTGTCTCAAGGCATGTCACCTCTCGTCTTTTCCTTCACTTAACTATAGACTCTGTAATACTGCCATTTTTTATCTATCGTTGTCATCCATGTATCACATCTTACTCATAATGCTTCATTATCTCTCTTCTTATTCCCTGTTAATATTTCTGTCTATCACTTTATTCTAAAAACTTCAACAAGACATTCTTTTGGTTTTAGCTCCCCTTGCTCCATCCACTGGATCTTCGAGTTGCCTAACATTCTATCTTTACTAGGGACGGGAGCCATACTAAGGTAACATTTATCTCTTCAAGGCTTCCAGTGCGTATCTTTGTAATTTTATTTTGAACATTCATATCTAGCTATACTATTCTAGAGTGCACCATTTGGGTGTCTACAAGGAGATCTATTAGTACATTTGCAATATCCTTCAGAAATATCAATTAACGCAAACAATCCATCCATCACTTTAGGTTACACTAAGCCCATCCGGATCCTGATATCCCATCCTTCTCTTAAACCATATCTGTTAGCTCCCATAGGGCATAACTGAGATCGTTGTGGCCGATTGTATATACCTCTGCTACTGTTGAAGGTAACTCAAAATACTTATATTTCTCTACCTTAATTGTAATTACTGATAATTTTCATTAACTGGGTGCCTCGTACCCTTCTTCACCTTGCTTCTTTTACTTGTTGAAACTTGTATCTACCTTCTAAATCTCACATTGCTTTTCGCCCTATGGGTGGATAAATATTCTTGCCTTAAGTCTCCTTATCAAGAAGATTACACATCTTAGTACACACATGTTCTGCTCAAGACCTCACATTTATCCATCATAAGAATGATGCAAAATCGTGTTCCTCTAACTCAACGCTTCCACAACCATATGAAATCTCTTACCAACCGTCTTTCTGGATGTAGGTATCGTTGTATTACGAATATTATAGAGTTTAGGAATTTGAATTTCTACGACTGAGCTCTACCACACGATCTAGAGTAAGAAGAAAGAGTAACAATCCTAATGCCCTGTAGCCTCCTGCTTATAAGTGTGGTTCACAACACACCCATAAATAAGACTCTACTATATACGGCTTGTAGACTCCCTAGGACAGAACTACTCTGATACCACTTTTGTCACGACCTAAACCGATGGGCCGCGACGGGCACCCGGTACCTTACTCAACCCAGCACCGACGTAATGTATCTTTCTTATCATACTATCATAGGTAAATGAGACGGAAAGGCTGTCATGAGATAACTAGAGTAAAACATGAGGGAATACTCGACATAGGACGACCTAACATGATATACCGACTTATACATATTGCGTACGGGCCTACAAGGCCAAAATCATCACTTATACATTGAACATAGGCCGAAAAGGCCATACAATCTTTCATATACATGATATATGTCTGCAAGCCTTTAAGAGTAGATAAATACCATAAAGGTCGGGACAGGGCCCCGCCATACCAATCAATACATGTGCAAATCATACTGACCAAATAAGCAACTCCGGAGCAAATGGAGCGCACCAACACCTTCCGCTGAGTTGATAGCCTACTTGAAGGACTCTCAACCTGTCTATCCGGACCTGCGGACATGAAACGCAACATCCCCGGGCAAAAGGGATGTCAGTATAAATAATGTAAAGAGTATGTAAGGGATGAAAATTAGTAAATAATAGACATGAGAGAAACATGGAGTAAAAGACTCAGCATGTAAGTCTGAATAGCTCTGTAAATCATTTAATATTTATAATGTCATGCATATACGTGTAATATCACATCATGCATAGGCATATGCGTACATAACATCATCAAGCCTCTGAGGGCATCCCATCATATCATCTCGGCCACTGTGGGAAAAATCATCAACGTATACTAGCTGATCAGGTGGCGGTACGTATATAATACCGTAACCTTTTCCCATATCCCATATACATATAATATATGAATACATAATGCCATATGGTCATGGGTCAATGTACATGTATAAATGAATGAAATGCATAAGAAGTACGTTAATAAGATTTCTCGGAATGTCATAAGATCAATATGCCTTTGATTAATATCACGAAATAAATTTTATCAACTTATGTATTTTCTGGGACCCATGAACATATGATAAAATAATAGGACACATGGGGAATCAGCAACAAAGGCACTTCTAGTACTTCTATGAATAGAGTCATTTATGAAAGTTGTAAATTTGCTCGTTTCGTTTGTATTGTATGGATCATGCCAAGAGAAAAGAAAGGATAGCCTTAACATACCTGAGCCAATTCTCTTGACAATCCCTCTAACACCCATCAATCGCGACAAAACACGTAACGGCGGATCAAAGTAGGAAAAATCTGTATGATATTCTTGAGAAAGATTGTACCGTGCTCTCTTAGAATTGCATCCCACGCTTCTATTACATAATATAATCTTCGTATGAATTCTTTGCTAAAGCCTCACCCGTTACTTAGTAGATGTAAACATCTCCATTTTGTGAATTAAAGAGAGGTCTTTAATCTTTGGGTGTGGGCGCCACTTATGTGGTGACTTAGCCACAAAAACCTTGTGAATGTGACACCTTTCACATGAATTAAGAGTCACACTTTTTGCTTTGATCAGATCTCAATTGCTGCCACGTTGGAAGGCATACCAAACTTATCCAAGATTATGATTAATTAGCTAATCTCCCACTAAAATTATTAATTATCCAATTATCAAATATAATTAAGAATTATCTCAAATTACTCAAAATACTACTCATTTTTACCACACTTTATACATCTTACTATCATGATCATGTGATACCTTGTAAGACACAAGTCCACAAATACCGGGTACGATACCTTAGACCGTATTTTATCCCAAAATGTCAAACTTCGACAAAACTCATTTTTTTCAATTTGCTCACCCTCTCACATTCACAAATTTACTTATCACTTGTTTGAAATAGAATAATACTTATAATCTCAAAACAATCTCATTCCTGAGCTTACGTCGATTAACTTATGACGAAAATTTAACGTACCAAAATGAGAAATGTAACATCTCATTTCCGAGCTTTCATCAATTTAATTATGGCGTACTTTCATGAATGAAAACATGGGGTATAACAGTATCAACTGGCCCACATTCACTTTTTGGCCATTCATTAGGAAGTATAGCAGGCAGACCCTTTCACGGCTAATTAGAGTCTCATGGTTGCATGGTAGTATCCGCGTGTTGATCAATTTCAACCACACCTGAGCTTCCGGCTTCATTTTCCTCTTTGGAAATTTCCTGTGACGTTGGGTCTTCTTGTCACGAACCCAAGCAGCCATATAATTGACACCACAGAGAGTGTGTCTCAATGCTAGATATGTTGGACGAGCAATGAA
Organism: Nicotiana attenuata; assembly: GCF_001879085.1. Lineage (NCBI taxonomy): Eukaryota > Viridiplantae > Streptophyta > Magnoliopsida > Solanales > Solanaceae > Nicotiana > Nicotiana attenuata. Next base: position 91,332 of record NW_017673225.1, read on the forward strand.
GTTATTAGGGGCTCCTGGGGAACATCAGGAGTTCCCAAGTAATTGCATATAGCTGATGCAGAAAAATCAATCAACCTCCCCCGAATAGGCGCTAGCTACTCAGGATCATTTGGATCATACTCGGCGTAAAATTCACGGACAAGGTTTACATTGATATCCCCAGTGTTTCCAAACAGGTAGCTCAATCCAAGATCATGAATACCCTTTTGAATTGATTGATACTTAGCTTTTAAACGACCCTCATGAGCAGCCGACTCAGAGTGTATATGTTTCGGCCGACAAAGCTTGTACCAATCCATGGCAGATGTTGGTATACTCTGAAGTCCAAATTCTCGTTTTCCTACCGGCTATGGGCGTGAGGCTGCTATAGCTGCAACTGCATACAACCCCTCACCCTGACTTGAAGTGGCTTCCCCTCCTTTCCTCTTTTTCGGTGGGGGTGCGGAGGAAGCCTTGGCTTTGGTAGGAGCAGTGGCTTTTCCCTTTCCTTTATTGTTGTCCTTCTTAGGAGGCATATTCCTACCTACACAAGTAGGCACCAGTCAGTCTTAGAGGCATTGAATCAATTCATAACATGGTCTTACGACCCCACACTTAAGAGTTCATCACATGATATTCAACAATTTTGAGGCTACTCGGACTTCACCTTTTTATTTTAGCGTGAGAATCAAGCAATGGAACAATGATTTCTATTACAATTGCGATGCATATAGCTACCGGTAAGCCACCCCACACTTAAAATTTCAAGTGGTGCAAGGTGCCAAAGCACTTAATATAACAATCCCGGAGACTCGGGCTCCAATGGGGACAAAGAATGCCTTTGAGGCATTTTGACAAACATGTAGCGTGCACTAGTGCCTTGGAAGTTCTTGTAGGAATGAGGGATTCCTCACCCTCCAAATTCGGCTTAGGAATTTCATGCTACTACTTTTTGTACACAACAACAATACCAATCCTGTGGGGTTTATGGGGTTAGGACAAATAAGAACATTGTTACTATGAAGAACATACCCAAAAGTTATTTGATTTCATTACTTTACTCAATTCGAAATTTGGAAAAGAAAAGAGTTAGAAACCATACCTTAGATTCTTAGGAGGGCGATTGATTTTCAATTGATGTTTCTAGTGAGTGGATGAATGCATGAATGACTTGATTCAATGGAGTTTGTGTGTGAGGGGGAGGGGGAAATTGGGCGGGCAGTGGAGTTTGTGTGCATGTTCAATGGAGTTTGTGTTTTGTGAGAGTCGGATTAGGGCTTATAGTGTTGTGTTTTAATTAATTTTTGTGTGTGTGTGTGTGTGTGTGTGCGGTGTTCTAAATTGGTGGGGATAAGAAAACGAAAAAAAATTACAACTTACTTGACCTCGCGACAGCACTGGAAATGCGAGGCATGCAGTGAGCTCAAACGATCTATATGTCACGCGACGCCAGGCTCAACGCGAGATCAAGCGCACTACAGAGTGTGCGGCACCAGTTCTGTGCAGTGCGAGCTGTGTAGCAAGGGGGATACCTGGCGATGCGAGGTCTGCTGCCAGGTCCGTTGTTCATTAGGCTTTGTGACACGAGGTAGACATCAAGGTCTAGAGCATACTTATGTGATTTTCAATCCGTGTAATGAACGAATCCAAGCTCCATGGCCTCCCAATGTTCTCCAGTACCTGTTCAAACACCAAGACTTGACTAAAACATGTTAGTGCCTAAAACAAAAAGAAAATTCTAGTTAAGCTAAGATAACTACGAATTGGGTTGCCTCCCAACGAGCGCCTTAGTAACGTCACGGCATGATGAATACAATATTACAATGGGATGCCTCCCACGAAGCGCCTGATTTAACGTCGCGGCACGACACATGCAATCGATCTTAAGGTTCACTCAACATTTGAGGCTCCTGCAAATGAGTCACCGATACAACCTTCTCCTCATCCATGCCAAAGTAATGTTTCAACCTTTGCCCATTGACTCTAAACTTGCGTGATCCATCTTCTGATGCAATTTCTACGGCTCCGGCAGGATGCATCTCTACCAAACGGAATGGTCCTGACCAACTTGACTTCAACTTGCCCAGAAACAACTTCAAACTTTAATTGCATAACAATACCACATCTCCAGGTTTAAATTTTCGCTCAAGAATATTTTTGTCATGCATCATCTTCATTCATTCCTTATATAGCCTTGTACACTCAAAAGTATGGTAACGGAACTTATCAAGTCCATGCAGCTCTGTGACTCTACTCGTTCCAGCGGCCTCCAAGTCCAGATTTGATTGCCTTAGTAGCCAGAAAGCTCTATTATCTAACTCCACTGGTAGGTGACATGCCTTTACAAACACCAGTTTGTACGGTGACATACCAATCAGAGTTTTGAATGCACCGCGGTAGGCCCATAGTGTATCATCCAATTTTCTCACCCAATCAGTCCGAGTAGCATTTATAGTTTTGGTCAAAACACTTCCGATTTCTCTGTCGACACCTCCACTTTCCCAATTTTTTGTGGATGATACGGAGTGGCAACCTTATGGCGAACACCATATTTCTCCAACAATTTTGCAAAGGCTCGGTTGCAGAAGTGGATGCCTCCATCACTGATGATCGCTCTTGGAGTACCAAATCGGGTGAAGATATTTTTTCTAAGAAAACCAATAACTCCCTTTACATCATTTATAGGGAGTGCCACGGCTTCTACCCATTTCGAGACATAGTCCACAGCTACCAGTATGACTTGTTGCCATATGAGCTGACAAATGGTCCCATAAAATTGATTCCCCATACATCAAATACTTCCACCACTTAATTGGGTTCATGGGCATCTCATGTCGACGGGAAATATTCCCCGTCCGATGGCACTCATCACAGTTTTTTGCCCAAAGTGTGCATCTTTAAACAATGTGAGTCAATAAAAGCCCGATTCCAGTACTTTAGCAGCTGTTCTTACTCCTCCAAAATGGCCTCCGTATGGTGAAGCATGACATTCCTGCAAAACAGAAGCTTGGTCTATCTCGAGAATACATCTGCGGATCATGTTATCAATACAAATCCTAAACAAATATGGTTCATCCCAGAAATACATGCGACAATCACGAAAGAACTTTTTCTTCTGCACAAAGGACAAGTCATAGGGAACAACACCGCTCACCAGGTAGTTTGCAATATCTTCATACCATGGTGCTACCTCAAGGCTCGTGGATAAAAGTTATTCATCTGGAAAAGTCTCCGCGATCTCTTCCACCTGACTCCTCTTTTTAGCTCCTTCAAGCCTGGACAAGTGATCAACAACTTGGTTTTCCGTTCCCTTTCGGTCACGAATTTCCAACTCGAACTCTTGCTGCAGTAGCATCCATCGAATTAGGCGCGTCTTTGACTCCCTCTTCTCTATTAGTTACCTGAGAGCAGCATGGTTTGAATACACAATTACCTTCGATCCTATCAGGTATGACCTAAATTTGTCAAATGCGAACACCACTGGTTGCATCTCTTTCTCTGTCACTGTGTAATTCAATTGGGCACCACTCAAGGTTCTACTTGTGAAGTAGATTGGATGCATGCCTTTCTCTTTTCTCTGCCCAACTGCTCTTACAGTATAGTCACTTGCATCACATATTAGCACAAAAGGTTGTCTCCAGTCGGGTACCACTATGATTAGTGCAGTCACTAGTCTCTTCTTCAACTCCTCAAACCCTACCCTGCAGTCATCAGAAAACACAAAGGGGTGAACTTTATTTACACAAAGGATTAGTAATTTTGGAAAAATCTTTTATAAACCGCCTGTAAAAACCGGCGTGACGAAGGAAAAATCTTATGGCCTTGATGGAAGTGGGTGGAGGTAACTTTTCAAATATATCAACCTTAGCACGGTCCATTTCAATGCCCTTAATTGACACTAGATGTCCCAAGACTATACCTTCTTGTACCATGAAATGGCACTTTTCCCAGTTCAGTACCAGATTAGTCTCCATACACCTCTTCAATACTCTTTTCAAGTTCATAAGGCAATCATTGAATGAGTTCCCCACCACTGAGAAGTCATACATGAAAACCTCCATTATTTCCTCTACCATATCTGTGAAGATGGCCATCATGCACCTTTGGAATGTGGCGGGTGCATTGCATAGGCCAAATGTCATTCTCCGAAAAGCATAGATGCCATACGGATAGGTGAATGGCATTTTCTCTCTATCCTCTAGGGCAATAGAGATCTGGTTATACCCCGACTATCCATCCAGGAAGCAAAAGTGGACCTCCTCGCCAATCAATCTAGCATCTGATCAATGAATGTCAACTGAAAGTGGTCTTTTCGGGTGGCCTTGTTCAATATTTTGTAATCCGTACAGATTCGCCATCCTGTAACTGTTCTTGTTGAGATCAACTCGTTGTTCTCATTTTGCACTACAGTCATTCCACCCTTCTTTGGCAAAACACTGAATTGGGCTGACCCAGTTGTTGTTAGAGATGGGGAAGATGATTCCCGCATCTAACCATTTGATCACATCTTTCTTCACCACTTCTTTCACATTAAGATTCAGTCTTCTTTGATGTTCTCTGGAAGGTTTATGCCCATCTTCCAGTAGAACCTTATACATACAAAACGTTTGGCTGATACCCTTTATATCTGCAATGGTCCACCCAATTTCAGTTGCACTCCTTTAGAACATGCCAAAGTTGTTCTACCTGCACATCTAACAAACCAGATGAGATAATAATAGGTAGTGTCGAACTAGGTCCCAAGAAAACATACCCGAGGTGGGACGACAAGGGTTTTAGCTCCAACTTTGGTGGCTCTTCGATTGATGGCTTAGCTGGAGGGGGTTTTCTTTCTTCTAAGTGTAAAGGCTCGAATTCGAGCTCTCTTTTACTGTACCCTTGGCCTTCAAGGGCCAACACCCACTCTGCAAAGTTCTCACCATCTACCTCTTCTAGGTTCATCAGAAAGGCTGCTAGGGGGTCTTTTTCATTCAGTGCCTCACCTTCCTCCTCCAAAATCACATCCACAACTTCTATCAGAGAGCAGTTAGCATACTTACTGGGTTGCCGCATAGACTTCTGCACATTGAACGTTATTTCTTCTACCCAATCCGAACTAGTGAGTGCCTGTAGCAGCATCGTTCAGTCTCATCTTTAGCTCCCTAGCTTCAATATCAATTAAAGCTCTCCCAGTGGAAAAGAATGGCCTTCCAAAAATTATGGGAATCTCCTAATCGATGTGGCAGTCCAGAATGAGAAAATCTACCGGAAACACAAACTTTCCAACCTACACAATTACATCATCAAGTATACATGATGGCCTCTTCACCATTCGATCGGCTAGCTATAGTAACATGGATGTGGGTCTTGCTCTTTCAATGCCTAACCTTTATAGATAGATAAGGGCATCAATTTTATGCTCGCCCCCAAATAACACAATCTTTCGCAAAAGCATAGTTGCCTATTGTGCATGGGATTGTGAAACTTCCTGGGTCGGATAGCTTCTCAGCTCTGGGTCTCATCACGACACACTACATGTCTGAGTTAGTGTAACAGTTGCCAAGTCTTGAAGTCGAACTTGCGAGACATCAAGTCCTTCATCATTTTTGCATAAACAGACATCTCCCCCAAGGAATCAATCAGTGGAATGTTCACCTGAATCCGCTTCAACATCTCCATGAATTTCTTATACTGCTCGTCCTTCTGATATTTGGTCAACCTCTGCAGGAAGGGTGCTGGCTGTCGCTTCTTTCCTGTGACTTGAGTTCGATCCTGCTCAGGCACTTTTTCTAATGCTTTCTCTTGCACTTTCTCAGTCTCCTTTTCAACCTCTTTTTCCTTGTTCGTTTCCTCCTGGGCTGGCTGGACTCTTACTTCTATTAGCTCAGTTGACTCATCTACCTCAATTGGTACTGGCACGAGTATCTCAGTTGGTCGGCTTTCACGAGCAATTTCTTGCTCTAGATCAAGATCTCTACCATTTCTCAAACTCACAGCCATCAACTGCTTTCAACCCTGCTCTTTCGAGTTAACATGTGTGTCCGCAGGTAATGTCCCTTGAGGATTATTGTTAAGGTCCATGGATATTTTCCCTAGTTGAATCTAATGCCCTTGATAGCTGAGTCGTGTGATACTACCTTTTCGTGAATTTAGTGTGCCTTTTCTTGCATCTGGTGGACCTTTTCTTCCATTTTCCCGCTGGAGCCAATGAGTTATTGCAACATTCCTTTTATGTCAAACAACCCATCATTTTGTCGCATATCTGTTGCTGTTGAGGTTGGTGATAAGCTAGTTGTTTATTCTGCTGATTGCACCCTTGTTGCCTTTGATAAGGCACAGCCTGACCCTGTGTTCGTGCAGCTTCAGGATTATTATTATTATTATTGTACTGCTGTTGTGCTGGCCTATTGTTGATTCTGCTGTCCCCAAGTCTGACCACCTTGTCTCTGGCCTCCATAGTAGCCCATATAGTTCATATTCTCTTATTAGTTCTATTTGTCACTCTCACCACTCCACGAGCACACATATGGTTGATTAATGCATGGTGTGTATAATCCTCCATTTGTCGTGTCAACTATGTGCACTTGCTTCTGGCCTGACTCATCAATCTTTTTGGTTAAGATACTCAATTGCATCATCATCGTAGCCATATTCTCAGCCATGGAGTTGTTTGGGTCTAAAGCTACTGAGTGAACTACATGAATGATTGTAGAGTCTCTTGTCATCTATCCTAAGTTTTGAGCCATTTTATCAAGTGAGACCTTATATTCCCTGAATGATTTGCTCAAAAATGCTCCACCTGCTGAAGCATCAACATTGGCTTTCAAGCTTTTTGCCAATCCCATGTAGAATCTTTTCCCTAACATCTGATTTGGAATGACATGATGTGGACCCTTAACTAGCATCCCTTTGAACTTATCCCACATTTCTTGCAATGTTTCAGTTGGTTTCTGCCTGAAGCTCAATATCTCATCAACTTGCTTGGCAGTCTTATTGGGTGGGTAGAACTTGTTCAAACACTACTTGACTAATTCCTCCCAAGTGGTGATAGAGTTTATGTGGAGCGAATTGAGCCAAGTCTGAGCCTCACCCGTCACTATGTATGGAAACAACAACAGTTTTATTGCTTCTGGTGTCACATTCGGTTGCCTTTGCAATGCACAAAACGACAGGAAATTTTTCAGATGCTGTTGTGGATCTTCAATATAGGACCTCGAGAATAGTCCCTTGTTCTGCAACAAATGTAGCATGTTGTTTGTAATTTGAAATGATTCCGCTTGTATTGTAAGGTCTGCAATTGCGGTTGCTAGGTTTTCAGCGTTGGGTTGTGCCCAATCATACAAGGCTGCTTCTAGCACAAGAGGTTCCACATCCTAATTGTTCGGGTCATTCAGATTGTTTTGGTTGTTTATTACGTCACCCATGTCTAGTTTGATTCGTTCCGTTGAGTTCTGTTGTCGTTTGTCTTTCTTGTTTGCTCGATTTAGTGCCTTGAAATCTTTCTCAGGGTCCGGTAATGCTTCGTACAATTCACTAGTGCTTGAGGAGTTTCTAGGCATGCACCTGTAACACACAAGACTACAAACATTAGAGATTCAGTATAATGAATTTCAAGTCGACAAAGCTGAATAAACTGCCTAATAATTATTTTAGCCATAATTAATAACACCATTAATTTCCCCGCATACGCTAAAATTTGATCACATCCAACTATGCCTCCTAAGAGGTCTAGCGGTCATTGTAAACATAATCCGGTTTACAAGTCCGTAGTCGAATCCCAATGGAAATTAACCTACTAATTACAACCACTAGATTCACACGAATTCAATTGATCAACCTTCAGAAATATAAATAATGATTTGAATGTTTACTAACTAAGAGCAAAGTAATTAAAATGCATTCATTTATAACTAACAGAGAAAATGTTGTGGACAAGATTTGGAAAAGTCTAGGGTTATAATTTCTCCTATTGTCGGAATCCTCTCCACTACGTTTCCTATAAATTCGCCTAAGTATACTCTACCGATCGTGAGTACATTGGCTTTCGTAATTCTCTTCCGAGTAACTACTACAATTTAGTAGACGTATTCTTCCGAACTACGCTAGCTGGCTTTAATTCACCGCTCACTAGGATCGCACCACGATTTCGTTATTCCTAATCCCACCTTTAAACCCTCCGTATTGATTCCTCACATACATTAGGATTGATGTTGTTCAACAACTACCTAAATATGTACCCTTTTCCAAGCAATACACACTAATAGGCACAGTCGATTGAGAGCTCTTCAATCAACCACAATGTAAACATAGTTGAACAAGTAGAGAAAAATCAAAGGCAAATCTATATTAAACGTAGTAGAAAATCATCCTCCATTAGGTTCCATCAAACCTTAGATTAGAAAATTTAGCTACTCATAAATGTATCAACAATCATCATGATGTTCAAATACATTAAACAATAAACTACAGAGATAAATGGAGGGAAACTCGTTTGATTCTTGCTCCACCGTGCTCTGTAGCCTTTTTCTTCTCCAAAATAGTGCCCCACCCTTGCTCAATTCGTTTGGGGAGTATTTATATGATAGGGCCGAAATCCCCCAGTCTAAATTCGGGTTGGAGTCTTTTAACCTTGACTTTTAATTACCGGGCTATAGACCTCGCGAAGCCAGGCGTATAGCGTGGTCAGCCTGGCTACAGAGCTGGCTCCGCCTGGCCTTTAGCACGGTCAAGCTGGCTATAGAGCTGGCTTTACTTTGTCCGTAGCACAGTAAGGCAAGCTATAGAGCTGGCTTTACTTGGTCTGTAGCACGGCTTGGGTACTTGATGCTTTTGTGCTCTCTTCTTGCATTTTTGTCCTCTTTTTGTGCAACTTTCATTCGACTCTTTCTTTCGATGCTCCTGTACATAAAACAACACAATTTAGCTCAAATGTCGTACAATTAATCACTAAACCAACAAAATATAGGACGAGTAATGTACTATAAACATAGCATTTTTGCCGAACATCAAATATCTAAACAAAAATTCTTTTCTATTTTATGATAATGTTTATTACTGAATACAGTGTTTGTTATTGAATACATGTTACCATATTAAATGTAATACCACCCTTTTATTTAGCACGATGCTTAGGAACAATACGATGCATTCACATCACTATCCGTGGCTCATTTTGTTGTGGTGTAAACTCAAACTTAATTGTATTTGTGCTTTATGCTAGATTCCAATTGAATAAGTCCTTGTTTACATTCACCTTGCAGCAAAAGATAAAATATAAATGAAGGTATATCGTGTTGCATTTCTGAAAAAATTATTATATTATACGAAAATGATTCATAAAATAATAATATTCCACAAATAAAAAACAAATCAGCCAAAACAGACATTTTCTAACTCTAGATTATACAAACAAGCTTCAAGAGATTTGACTTCATTCTCTACAAGGTGTTAAATTTAATAAGAATATTTAAACGAATGTTCTTTCAACAATATAAGTAAGAAATAAAAGAAGATAAAAACAAGAAAGAGATAAATCATTTCAAAGGAAACAAGATAGGAAATATTTTTCAGAGGGAACCGGCAATAAGGAGAACTGAAGAAGAAAAGTGAAAAAAAAAAAGAAGAAAAAGAAAGGTGAAAAAATGAAGAAAAAAGCTTAAAATATAAAGAAAATAAAGAAAAAAGCTAAAAAAGGGTAAGCTTAATTAAGCATTATACATGCTCAGATAGGGCCATTTCGATCGCTAGTATTACCTTTCACGCGCCTTTTGACGAGTTACTTTACACATTTTGCCAGATAAGCATTAGGGTGTTTTAAGGGGAATATAATTGAGGGGAGTTTTGAGGACACCAGATAATTAAAATAAAAAACTGACAAAAGTTTGATAATTTAAGGAGGTTTTATGGTATTAACTCCATGAATTATCTAGAAATCTATTTAAATTTTAAGAGACCTTAGTTATGTTCTTCTTTACTGTTACTTTTCCGTGAAATTTTTGCAAACAGGAAAGATTGGAACCGTCCATCCCAATTTTTATGGGAGTATTATCTCCGTTTTAAATTTCCAAAAACACCGAAGTGACAGTTCACCTCAAATATCCCCTTGTTGATCCATTTACACGCAAAACCTCTTTTATCCTAATTCCTGTTAACAGGTTTTTATCATAACAGAAATTTCTAAGGGTTTTACATTATTTCTATTATTGTCGTTGGTTAAAGAATATGGCGGGAAGAAAATAATAATGATGATCATCACCCACCACCTTCAACCACCACCCCAACCCCACCTCACCACCTTCAATCACTCAACCTTCAACTCCAAGAAATCGTTTTTTCACCTAAACCCATCCCCTACAATTCTTCATTTCCCAGTTTTTTTCACAATAGCCCAAAATTTTCCCTGTTTTGTTATTTTAGGAAAATATGGCTATGGCTTCAAGATTATTGGTACTATTGTTGTTTTTTATGTTAATTGTTTTGGAAAGAGATAATGTTAAAGGGATGGTAATGGCCATTGATGAAGATGGTAAAGCGCTATGTAGTAGTGTAAATCTTGCCGAATTTCTTCCTCCTCCTTATGGTGGTCTTGAAAATATGGTTTGCCAACCTGTTTGGAATTCTTTCCTGCTTCGTGTAAGTTCTACTAACTATGATTTCCGATAAGATATAAGTTATATACACTGATATTGTAAATTCTGTTCAATTATAGAAAATCAATTTTTTTTTTTTCGCGAGCAATGCTTTTGTTAGTCAATCGTTTTTCATGCTAAATTGGTTGCAGTAATAACTTCTGCATAAATTGTTACAGTACTCACAGACTAAAGACAATGTCGTCACAATCATATTATCAACTGTGTACACAACTGGATGGGTAGGAATGGGATTCTCGCGCGATGGAAAGATGATCAATTCTAGCTGTATGGTTGGGTGGATAACTCCTGGAGGACAGGGAAAAATTAAGCAATATTATGTAGAGGGCTTAACACCTTCAAAAATTAAACCTGAGAAAGGTGAGCTGCCATTGACAAGCGTTCCGCCCATCGTTTATCTTCAAGGTGCCACAATATACTTGGCCTTCCAATTGAAGTATCCAAATCGTCTAAAAAACCAACCGATTTTACTAGCTTTTGCAACCAAATATCCTCATCATCACCATCTTACTGTACATGATGACAAAACAACTATACTATTCGACTTCTCTTCAGGTTCGTTCACTTAGTCTCCTTACTCAATTGATCATTTGTCGTTTTTAATAACTATACCGTGTTGAGCATCTCTACCTTGTCAAGGTAGGACCGTAGGGGTAAGGTATGCGTATATACTACTCTCTCCAGACCCCACTTGTGGGAATAAACTGGGTATATATGTTGTTGTTATTGTTGTAATAACTATACAATGTTGGATCAGTTTGCCTTATCCTGGAATTAAAGACTAAAATGTTAACATACTTTTGCCTGGATGTTTATGTTGATTGATGTAACTGATTGCACTTAATGATCTGTCTTTCAGTTTGCTTTTCATTTGATGTAGTTCAGTATATACATGTAAGCTTTTTTCTCTATTTATCTAAATGCAGTCAGTAAATTAAAGTTTTAAAGTATTTGACTCCTTTAGTTAAGTTAATTTTCTCTTGTCCTCAGGTACTTCATTCGATGTTAATGCCGGTGCACCTAATAACTACATTAGCTCAACAAAGACTCATGGCGTGTTGGGTATATTGGGATGGGGACTATTTTCCCCCTTCGGAGCAATTTTTGCGAGATACTTCAAAAAACAAAAGTTATGGTATTACTTTCATGTATCCGCTCAGTTCATCGGATTCATATTAGGACTTGCTGGAGTGGTTCTTGGACTTCAACTTCACAACAAACTGCAGGTTCATATTCCATCACATGAAGGCATTGGCATTCTTGTTCTTGTTCTTAGCATTCTTCAGGTTTGTCTCTTATCCGATTCAGCAAATTGATTTCTCAAAAGTTTTTTAACCTTACGCCGGAGGGGATCCTAACTAACAAGAATTTTCTGTTGTACTGTATTGTGCTTTTATATTTTTCTCTTGTTGTGTGGGAGTTGGGTGGATATTTCCCAAAGATATTATCGGTTAGATAACTTTCTTCATTTAAAAGATTTATAATTTTTTACTACACTTTTATTTTATGTTGGTAATGATGATGATGATGATGATATGAGTTGAGCTTAAGAAAGGAATGGGGATTCATATCGCCAATCCCAACTTGTTTGATACTGAGGTATAGTTGTTGTAGTAGCTCTATGAGTGAGGCCTATTTGGGCCATTCTATAAACATGTTGGCTAAACCTATTGATGGCAGAGATGAAATTTCAGTTTCTGAATTTCGATTAATTGAGGCTCCCGGGGTACTATTTTGTGCTGTTCCATAGATGAGCAATCTCAAGCCAGCCTTACTACTATTAATTTGATGATTCCTACTAGGACGTACTCATCGAGAATTAATTATTGGGGACAAATAGAATAGCAGCAGTACCAAACTGCACCATCAAATATCAAAGAGAGAAAATAGTTGAAATGATTACAATCCTCATACTGAGAAACTGATGTTTTTCTTCTTTTAAATTGTGTCACAGTTTCTGATGTCATGTATTTCAGATCATGGCAAAAGCATTTTTTACTAACATTAGCACTCACTAAAAATTTAAATGCAGGTGTTAGCATTCTTTCTACGGCCAGATAGAGACAGCAAATACCGCAAGTGTTGGAATTTGTATCATGGTTGGACAGGGAGGATTGCCCTTTTCTTTGGAGCTGTGAACATAGTTTTGGGGATGCATTATGCAGGCGCAGGGGAAAGCTGGAAAATAGGTTATGGATTTCTTCTCGGTACAATAATGCTGGTGTCTATCGTTCTGGAAACACTGTTGAGGCTAAAGAAACTGGACGAGCCAAATCGTCCTCCAACCTATCCCATGAATTCAATTTAGAAGAATAGTACACAATTTGTTTGGTTGTTGATCAAATGCCTTTGCTAGTGCTTCTCTTTCTCAACAAGCTAAAAACTGAACTTCCCGTTTTGTATATTACAGATTTTTTTGGTGTTTTGAAGGATTAGATGTATTAGCAATTTTGTTGTAGTGGAGATTGGTTTGTAGAGATTGAATGCGAAGTTGTATGTATTGATCAGTGTGTATTTTCCCCTGTTTGTAATGAGCTCAATCCATACAAGAACACTAAAAATAAACAATGCAATTCCAACAGGTGCATTATAATAAGCAAATAAACCAACTCACAATTACAAGACGGAAATAAGCTGCAAAGGAAATACACAGTAGAGAAATAGAAAGGGGATGAGAGCAGAATTGCAATTATACTTGAAATTGAATATGATTTACTGGAACCTTGTCATGGTCCACATTTGTAGGGCATGTTTTTGTTTTATGCTTCAAAAACAAAAATCTCTTATTGTAAAAAGTTCCGTCTAAAACAAAACGAAACCAATTCTCTCTCAAGAAACCTGGGAAACAAAAAAGCCAGCCCGGTACACAAAGCTTCCGGCATTCACGCAGGGTTCCAGAAACGATCGCACACCAAGGGGTGTGACATAGACAGCTTACCCTAATGCAAGCATTAGCGGCTGTTTCCATGGCTCAAACCCGATCCTGAGAAACCGTTACCTCAAAATAAAATTTGAACACTCACAAAACCAAAAAGAAAGTACATTAAAAACAAAATAAAACCATAATGCCTTAAAATCCATAATCCACGATGAAGAATCAGGATTTTCAGCTGCTGGTTTGCCTTCTTTTATTACAATATATCCTCAAAAATATGGCAAATATTAACAGTAGCAAAAGGCTGATTGGAATGGCCACAGATAAAGCAATCACTTTAGCAATTGACTGACTCCCTGAGCTTCCTGCAACATTAAATTACGGGCAAGTTACACTAGCCGATCAACCAAAAATAATTATATCCGCTAGCCAAATATACAAAAAAAATGGATAAAATTTATGTATTATATGTATATGATACATTTTGCGCCAACGTGTTGCTCTATAATTATAATTTCATCGTGGTGGTTTATTTCTAAAAATAGTGTTGCAATTTTACCATTATACTAAGTAAAATTAAGCGACAATAAGTAAAATTAAAAACACTATTTTGGTGCATGCATCCCCGTGCAAGTCTGCATATTACCAATCCAGAAACCCAACTTTTGCAAATAGAGGCCGACCCAGGATTTGTAGATGACTTGGGCACATGAGCGAACTGCTCAAATAGTGCCCCTGTCGGACTTTTGATCGTAAGGGTTCCAAGCAAAATATATGATCATTTTCAATATATATACACTTATATATTCAGAATTTTTCTCGAGGTGACCCCTCTTCTCCAAGCATAGATCCGCCTCCATTTGCAATCTCACCTAATTAGAGTCCAATTAATAGGAAAAATTGACCTAATTATCCAAATAAAGCAAAAGTTACGATCCAAATTCCCTGTTTTTTCGTGTGATAAAGCAGAACAAAATTGGTATATCACGATAACAAGATGAGCAGAACAAGAATGAAGAATCTTTACCTGTAAGACAATGAATTTCTTTGCTCATAGAGTTTTCAAATCCACAAAACTCGAATTTATCTTCACAAGCTGTACAATCAGGCACGCCCCAAGTCAAGCTTATAAAACCAAACCGATTAACATCTTCTTCTTCTAATAAATATGATGCCAAAGAAAAATTCCTAGCTATTACATTGCACTCAGACATTAATTCTTCATAATCCGAATCAAATATTCTAAATGCTAATAAATTTGTTGTTGAGTTGCTAATGCATTTAACGACGTGGGAATGGGATGTCACGTTTAATGGATAATCCGATGGACAACTAACGATAGTATAATTCACCATCTCGTCAGCTTTGAAAGGAGAAGAAGAAAGGTTCAAGTTCATTAGTCGACGCGCTAGGCAATTATCAGGATCATAGAGTTCAATTCCTGATTTGTAATAATGTATGCTTTGGACTAAAAAGTCTCCAGAAAAAGGAAGATTAAGAACTGCATATCCTTGGCTGTTGCATTTGATACTAAAGCCAGGATAGCCACAATTTTGTGAATATTGGTTTTCTAGGTAGAATGGAAACCTTATAGAGAAATTGAACATAGGACAATATGATACTGGGCAATAGTTTTTGGCATGGACAAATAGAAATGGCAAGAAAAGATGGATGAGAAGCACTTTCAGGATATCCATCACACGTCTACAACAAAGTCTGTTTAGAGAAATATTTAGTACTATAAATATTTAAAATAACAAGTATGTATTCCTTTTCTTGATAATTTGATCAAGTTTTATCCGCTGACATTTCTTCTTTAGATCGTGCAAGAGGATTTCCAAAGTCAAGAGTTTTAGAGGGTTTAAATGTTCATTATATAATGAAGATTGAAACATTCATATATAAACAATCTATATAATGTTATAACTCGAACAATTCCCTTCCGCTGATGTAATAATTTTTTAATTAAAAATCCAACAAACTTAGAAACTTGTGCTTTAAACTTTCAAGAAATCATAGATTGATTTTTTATGTAATGTGAACTAAAGTTTACAGACCCAAGGGAATTGATCCTTGAAAGGAATCATAGAGTGATTTTTTCCAAGAATAAGTGTGAAGCTTCCGTTAATTTGTCTTGACTTGTGGTCTTGATAGAGTTTTCCTCCGCTGAGCAGATTGTCCTTTTATTCGTGCAATCACAAATAGATCCATTGATTCCGTGAGTTAACCGTCTTCCTTTGATGAATGAATCTTCAGTGCAAATTTTTGGCAATCTTGACTTCCTCTAATTTAGGTCATTCCTTTAATATCTTCTGTCAATCTGTTGTCAAAACCTTGATTGATTTTCCCTTTGAATATTCGCTACTCCTTCCTTTCTCATCTCCTTGTCACGACCCGAAAACCACTAGTCGTGATGGCACCTAACTCAACCTGCTAGGTAAGCCAACTAACAGAAAATACCATCCAAATGTGATTTAAAGGAGAAATAGTGAAGAATTTTCTGAATATTAATTGACCCAAGAACTGGTAGTACGAATCATGAGCTACTAAGACTTTAAAATTTACAAAGCTGGTACAAATAATCACACGATCTGTTGAAATTTACATAACAGATTCGCAAAACCTAAGCTACCAAGGACAAGTGGCGGCTATATCCGGAATGCACGAACATCTTCAGAGTCAGCACCCGACGTCTCCAGCAATTCCGCTCTAAAAATCTGCACGCAATGTGCAGAAGTATAGTATCAGTACAACCGACCCCATATAGTGGTACGTATCTTGTCTAACCTCGTCGAAGTAGTGACGAGGATTTTTATTTTAAAGATTCTCACAGATAAAACATGCACTGTAAATCAGCAATAGAACTACAACACGATATAACAGAGAAGACTACATGAAACGGATACACAAACAATAACCGAATACTAGCAGTGATCACAATTTAGCATCCTACAATACCTCGACCAATCCTTTTCTTTGAATGAAACCGATAAACCACGACAGTCACGTCATAACTTTCATAGCATGAGGGATGTACTCAGATATCAAGTAAATTACACGGTAACACCCTTCGTGCTTTTATCTCATCCTCACCCAATATACGTATAACAGAACCAACCAGATGACAGAAATTACCGATAACAAGAATTACAAAGTAGGAAATATGCAAGTAGAAATAATGAACGAGGATATACATGTGGGCAACAGTAAAAGACTAGGCGGAAAGCATGTGAGTAATGACAGCAATTGGAAAACAAGGAATATCAACTTTAATTAACTAGCATGATGGAGACCTAAGTACATACATAACAAATAAGAAGGAAACACATGATCTTTACAAGTTAACAAGTAGAGGCATGAATGACTAACATAGAAAAAGGGCTTGTACTAAAATGCTACAGAATAGACATGACATGGAGGTAATTATAACAGTAGGAAATAGGCATGTGCTTGCAAATTAAACAAGAAGGAGATATGGACAACACAACAACGACTGAAATAGAGAGCAAGGACAGGACAATAACAACAAGTCACACGAGGTCTATAAATACGACAATAACCGCTCAAGATAAAGACGTGAACATATACACGGAAAACAGATATCACAACATAATGCATGTCCCTCATCCTCGCTTGCACGGAAACACCCATCGTGCCATGATCTCACGATAATATAAAAGTATAACAATATAAATAAAATGGCACGACATCACCCTTCGTGCTTTTACTCTCAAATGATGTGGCACGACATCACCCTTCGTGCTTTTACTCTCAATAATATGGCACGGCATCACCCTTCGTGCTTTTACTCTCAAATAATATGGCACGACATCACCCTTCGTTCTTTACACTCCCCCTCACATGATAATGTATAAAAAATAGCACGGCATCACCCTTCGTGCTTTACACTCTTCCTTACCAAACATGTGTATGTCAATGACAAACAAGGCAGGAAGCATAAATAACAGCAAGGAGAGTGTTTAAACGAATATTCCAAACAAATCCCAATCACAACTTTCTAGGCCAACGATGATCCAATGAACCCTCAAGAACTGTATTATTCAAGTACTTCCACAAATCTCCCAAATGATCACCAACACAAGTATAGAATCTAGTATCTCAAGAGATCGGTTGTAGCAATGTATTAATGACTACGCATAGTGATAACTGAATTAGACACATCAATGTATTCTCAGAATTTCATCAATTTGATCAATTTATAATAAGATAAGTCTTGATTTCTAACGTTTAATATTATGTTCTTAGTATCTAAGAGTCAAGTAAGGCATGAAGCAAGAAAGTCACGAAATTCTACAAACACAATATAACATAATCTACCCCCCCTCCCCCGAGCATGATTAACCCTGACACATACATATACGCTCGTCACCTCATATATGTATCACCCCCATATGTAGCAAACATTATCAAATAGGAGGAAAACTCCCTCAACAAAGTTAGGCAACGACGACTCGAATACATCACACAATGCAAGAGAAAATAATTTAAATTAATAAAGCTGTGATTTTTATTAAATTTCTAAAAAGTCAACAAAAGTCAAACCCCAGGCCCGCCCTGTTAAAACCTGGGTCCAAGGATAGGTCTTTTCTACCCATAGCCTCACGAGTCCAAATATATGTTTGTTTTCAAATCCGAGTCCTATTCGATTCTCAAATCCCAAATTTTTATTTTCCAAAACTTTGACAAAATCCCCAAACTTTTCCCTAGCTTTCTCATGAATTTGATGTTAAATCTTATATAAAATCATGAAATTCACTGCTGCCTTCGCAAATGCGACCAAAAAGGTCGAAAATGCGAACACTGGACCTTCGCAAAAGCGACCAGCTGGTCGCAATTGCGAACAAACTCATCTCAGGTCTTTATTGCAAATGTGATACTGAGTCCGCAAATGCAAACTCAACAGGCCTCACAAAAGCGGCAAATTACTTGCAAATGCGAGTCCTTTCCCCATCAGCCTAGCTTCGCAAATGTGAGGCTGCTTCGCAACTGCAATAGTCGCATTTGCGATGAAAACATCGCAAATGTGATGATACCAGTACCAGCAATCAAAGTTTATGAAAAATCCTTCCAAACCCAATCCGAAACTCACCCGAGCCCTCGGGGCTCCAAACCAACCATGCACCCAGGTCCAGAAACATAACACGAACTCGCTCGCATGATCAAATCATCAAAATAACCTCTAAAACCACGAATCGGACGCCAAAACGCATGAAGATCAAACTAAACTTCAAGAACTTCTAGAATCGCAACCAAACGTCCGAACCATATCAAATCAACTCCAAATGGCGCCAAATTTTGCAGACAATTTCTACATGACAAAACGAACCTACTCGAAGCTTCACTTCATGCATAACAACCTCGAAACGACGAATTGAACCTCAAGTCAACATCAATGAACTTTGAAACTTCAACTTCTACAACCGATGTCGAAACATATTAAATCACGTCCAATCGACCTCAAATGTTGCACACAAGTCACATTTGACATTACGGACCTACTCCAACTTCCGAAATCGGAATCTAACCCCGATATCAAAAAGTCCACTCCCGGTCAAACTTCCCAAAAATCCAACTTTCGCCATTTCAAGACTAATTCGGCTACGGACCTCCAAATTACAATCTGGATGCGATCCTAAGTCCAAAATCACCCAATGGAGCTAATGGAATTGACGGAACTCCGTTCCGTGGTCAAATGCTAAAAAGTCAAACTTGGTCAACTTTCCCAACTTAGAGCTTAAATCTTGAAGTTCATTCTTCCAAAACGATTTCAGATAACTTGAAAACCAACACCGAAGAATTACGCAAGTCATAATACGTCATGCGGAGATACTCGAGCCCTCAAAACACCAAACAAAGTGAAGATACTCAAAACAACCAGTCGGGTCGTTACACTCCTATAGCTAGTTTTTGATAGTCTTCCTTTTTTATTAATCCTTGAGTGTTTTTGCACATAAAAGATGTGTTATTTTGCATCATTAAAATAAACATAGATCTAACAATCTCTCCCTTTTTGATGATGATAAAGTAACAGTGTAATAACACCAGTTTACTTCCTTGTATGTTAGCTGACTCTTCATTTGTTATAGTTGACCCCGCATCAGTTGAGTACTAGTGTAGCTTAGTACACTAGTCGACACTCATGTGATTTGTTATAGTCGACTTCCCCTCAGTTTGGCATCCTGTATGTTTGTTGTAGTCGACTCCCCCTCCATTTAGCATCCTGTTATTTACCTGCAAGATCCTGGAAACAAACAAGACAAACAACTACAAGAAAAACCAAGCTACATTTCTCCCCCTTCGGCATAAAAAAAAAGTCATTATAAAACGAAATGGTTTAGCAGCCTATACCTAGCTAAGTAAGCATGCAGGAGAAAACGTAATTAATTGTCTTAACAGTACAACCCATGACTGAATCATCAGTCCCAAAAGAAGCAAAAGAAAAATAGTCTTAAACAACCATGCATCAACGGGGCAGAAAGTAGGTAAGAGTATTGCAGATAGCCTCGTTAAGGTGTTAAACATTTGCATTGACTATGACTGATATCCCATCGATCATGTCGTGCTCCTCCTTAAAAGCTTTTATTGCATTTTTGATTGTCTTGAGAATCTGCACTCTTATCTTGGATACATCAGAGCCTGTCTCCTTTGACACTTCATAGATCTTCAATTGTGCTTTGCATCGAGATTAGTGAGTCCTTGATGACAACCAATTTGTCATTGATGGAGGCTAGCTTGTCTGTGAGATCAGCGTCACATGCACTAGGGAGAGACACTGAGGCTTTGGCTTTTGAGTCTGTTGGAGCGTTCCTAGCTTCACCATCTTGCTTCTTTACCCAAGTTCCTTTCACAACAATGTATCCCATGCTATCGAACGCTCTGGAGTGATATGACTTAGTGACAGTGATATAGGGATAGTTGGCAAGGGAGATGTTGTGGGCTTCTAACAGATGGGTAATGACCATTCTACTGGGAAGACTCATAGGATCATCGACACTCGCGATCATGAAATTGATTACCCGAGAAGATAGTTTGACCTTATGCTTAGTTAGAAGACAGTAAACAAGGAAGGTGTCACATTTGGAGAAGGTAGAAAAGGATCCTGTTCGCGGGAGAAGAGTGGTCGCCACAATGTGTGCTAGAACACGGGTTTTAAAACAAATATCACTAGGTCCTACTTGGCTGGGGAGGGACTCAGAAGGTGACTCAGCTATACACTTTTTTGCTTGATCAAAGGAGATTTCAAAGTCCTCAGGCCAGGTATTCTTAAACAACATAGAAAAATAAGAACACTTACATTGAAAAATAGAATCAAACAGAGTACAATCCAACATGATACATTTACCAAAAACTAGGGACTCTAATTTTTCATATTTGGTAGATCGAAGGTTAGCATAAAACATTTTGACAAGAGATTCATATACCTTTGGAGGAGGCAAACAAGGAATCTTTTCCACCCCTGGAAGTCGAAGAGTTCCTTGACCTTGCAGTTGAGTCTCTCCATGTCATTCAAATCAATGACTCTGCCATGGGCTACAAGTTTGTCTTTGAAGTCTATGACGGCGTCTCTGTTAGGTGTGTCCCAAAAATTGATGTCTGAATCTAGAGAGTTAGAGAGCTCTGCTTTGGGCTTTTTGGGAGTGAAAGGCTCAGGTATATCTTCCATCGGACGCTTCCCTAGGGCTTTTTCATTGAGGCTACGCGCATCATCACAGAGTTCCTAAGAAGAGGCAAAATTTTCAGAGTTATCTGATCCTTGATAACTAGTTCAGGAGGTTGAGACGAGGGTTTTGCTTGGGAGTGAGTGCTTTTGCGGGTCGAAGCAGAAGGATTTTTGGGATTTTTCTCCATTTTAGGGTTAAGAGTGAGTGTTTGGAAATACAAACAAGGTAGGAGAATTAAAAGGATGAAACTAGACTTAAAAGGGATTGAAATTGACGGTTGAAAGCAGAAGAAAAGGGTGTCAGTGATATGATGTGATGATTGACTACCCTCTAAAAAGTTATTCAAAAGGCGTGAAAAAGGAAAAGTAAGATACACATAATTAACGCTACTTACACAAACAAGGAAACACACAAATTAAGTGACGGTAAAATTAAAAAAGTATCGCAAAGGTCCTAAAAATTAAACTTAATGGAAATAATGCCAAGAGAGTCTCGTAATGCACAAAATATGTCCTCAAGCAGGGGTTTTATAAAAAAGTCTGCCAATTGATCAATACTGCTCACAAACGATAATTCTATGTTTTCTTTGAGGACACGGTCTCTAATAAAATGATGCTTTATATCTATATGCTTGGCCCTATAATGATACATATGATTTTATGAAAGACATATAGCACTAGAGTTATCACAAGATATTTGAATAGCTTTAAAGGTGTCACGACCCAAAACTTGACCTATCGTGATGGCGCCTATCATGGTACTAGGCAAGTCGACATCTCACACATATCAACATTTTTAAAGCTCATATATGCGGAAGTAAGTTTAACTAATTAAGAATCTCATAAAAACTAGATATGAACCTCGAAACTCAATACAAAATTCTCCCAAAAGATCTGGGTCTCACGGAGTACATGAGCATCTACATATCAACACAGTCTAAACAACAGGACACTACCTAGGAAAGTAGAACAGTAAAAACAAGACTAAAAGATATAGGAGGAGAGTCAAGGTCTGCGGACGCCAAGGCAGCTACCTCGATGATCTCCGAACTGATGAAATGTCAGGCATCAGCAACCGCTGTGCCCTGAAACACCTGGATCTGCAAACGAAGTGTAGGGTGTAGCGTGAGTACAACCAACTCAATAAGTAACAAGTCTAACCTGTGGTTTGAAAGCATTGATGAACTCAAACAATACAGTAAAAATATAGAATTTAGCAATGCAGAAAAGTAGACATGCTTCCAGGTTCAACAGTTAAGTTCAGCACAGGTAAAATAGGCCAAGTGTCACGACCCGGATTTCCCACCTCCGGGATAGTGATGGCGCCTAACATCGCACTCGCTAGGCAAGCCAATGTTAGAGTTCTATTCACCTTTTTCCTTTACATTTTATAGTTAAAATTAACAAAACTAAATCAAACAGAAATAAATGCGGAAGTATATAATAAACCGGCCATCTATATACTATTAATAATACCGAAGCTATTACCACCTAGAAACTTGTGTCACAATCCACGAACATACTACGATTTGCTACAAATACTGGTCTGAAAGAAAGTACATCTGTCTCGAAAGAAAAGAAAACAGGAAAATAGAAACATCGGAGGGGACGCCAGGGCCTGCGGACGCTAGCATGACTTGGGTCTCCTAGATGAAGTATCTGCAACCGACCTCTCGATCAGCCACTACCAGCTCTGAAATCTGCACAGAAAGTGCAGAGTGCAGTATAAGTACAACTGACCCCATATACTGGTAAGTGTCGAGCCTAACCTCGACGAGGTAGTGACGAGGCTACAGCGGGGCATTTACAATATAACCTGCATACAGTATATAATAAAGCAAAAAGGAAATACGGAACGAATTGGAATAGTAACTTGCAGCAAAAATAAATACGGAACCCAATTATCTTGCCTGTTCTCAGCTATAACCAATCCTTAAGAGAGTTACAATACTCCAGGAATAAATCACAGTAGAAGAAGAATACATAAACAACAAAATGATGCGGTGCGCATCCCGATCCCACCATATAATCAGTAATAATATAAACATTCACCCTTATTACTCTTGTTGCGGCGTGCAACCCGATCCTACCAGTCCACCCTTATTACTCCTCAATATATCACCCTTATTCCTCCTGTTGCGGCGTGCAACCCGATCCCACCAGCCCACCCTTATTACTCATGTTGCGGCGCGCAACCCGATCCCACTAGACAATCACATTTCACCCTTATTCCTCTTGTTGTGGCGTGCAACCCGATCCTACCATATCAGTACCAATCACACAATAAGAACAGGGATTTCACAATTTAGCTCAAACCTTCCACAACATTTAGGCCTCAAACCAAAGCAAACGGAAATCTATACAATTATGAAACTTCATCAATTAATACTACACAGCGAGACCAACCAAAATGTGCCATGAAGCACCGATAAACCAACTTAAACCAATAATGTGATACAATGAACTACGGAACAATTAATACCTTCAATAAAGAAAACAACATCTAACAAGAAGCAATTAAACATAGAAGCATCAATAAGCATGTAGCAGTTAAGACAGGAAAACAATATATTAGGAACGGGGAAGGGAACAAGCTAAACAAATAATTTGGTGGCGTATAGGTACTTGTCACCTCACCTATGCGCTACACACATGGATTTTCACATAGCAATTAAGTCGGGGATCCCTAATCCCTCAAGTCAAAGTTAGACACAACACTTACCTCAATCCAACTTGTCACGACCCCAATCCCGGTCGTGATGGCGCCCAACACTAGTGCTAGGCAAGCCCGACCAAATTAAATACTCTCAACCCAAATACGCAATCCGTTAACAAATAATACGATTTAAAATAGCAAATATCAAAGTTTCAATCCGAATCTAAATAAAATAGTACGGAATATAATAACGAATATTTAAACATTCCCCAATAGATCTGGAGTCACGAGTCTAGAGCCTCTAGATGTAACAGAGTAATATATCCATAGTAATAAAGAAGTCTAGGATATGGAAAGACAAATGAAATAAAGGGGAGGAGTCGGGTCCTGCGGACGTCAGGCAGCTACCTCAACAACTTCTGAAAATGAACTTCACGAAAACGGCAAACAGCTCCACTAAGTCTCCGGAGCACCTGAATCTGCACACATAGTGCAGGGAGTAAAGTGAGTACTTCCAACTCAGTGAGTAATAAACATATATAATGGCTGAAAGTAAGAAATCCTGAAATATTACAATATAAAGCTATAATCAGCGATTCAGCACATAAAACGATGAAACAACCGCAAACAAAGACAATTAAGACCAACAGATATAAATTGCATGAATGCAATGCAATGTACTTGACCGCTGCGGCGCGCAGCCCGATCCATTTGGGCACCCGCGCTCACTGTGGGGGTTCAGACTCCGGAGGGGCTCCTACAGCCCAAGCGCAATATCATCGTAGCATTCGCTGCGGCGTGCAGCCCGATCCACACTCAGTCCAGATATATATATGCATGCAAGCCACTCGGGCACAGTCAAATTGTTCTTTTTAGTTTCAATTATTAGGAGTTATAGAGCTAAGTGTTTAAACCTTTATTTATTTACTAAACATTTCGAGGCAGTGTCTAACTCAGGACTGATATCATGAAATATGCTAAGCATCATGGAAGCAGTGATAAGGATCCCTGAAGGATGCAAATGATAGGCACAAAGCCCCAAACATATTCATAAAATCCAAGTAGGATGATTACCAAACAATTTCTAGTCAAGAACACAGTACGAACATCAATCGGAACGGACTAGGTCAAAATCCCCAGTCACAATCGACCCCGCACTCGTCATAGAGTATGTGTCTCGCCTCAATATAGCGTCACAGTGTGATATACCGGGGTTTCAAACCCTCAGGTCATCATCTACATCTATTACTCACCTCAAGCCGGCCACAAGTCTAGCTCGCTATACCTTTGCCTTTCGAATCAACCTCTTCGCACGCCGAATCTTATTAAAACCACAACGAATACATTACAATAGGCGAAAGAAACATAACTCAATCGAAAAGACTCGAAAAAATACCAAAATTCAAAAAGGTGGCAAAACCAGAGCCCCGGGCCTACTTCTCGAAAAATTACAAAATTTACGTCACTGGATTCCTCGTCTCGCCACGAGTCTACACATACCAATTTTACCAAAATCGGAGTTCAAATGCCCTTTCAAAATCCATTTTTACATCACAGCTTTCCAAGCTCTAACTTGACCCGTTTTTGATGAATTTTCCACAATTTACATGTAATTTCTACCATAAACTCGAATAATTAGGCCAAGAGACTTACCTCCAATGATTCTCAGTCAAAACCCTCGAAAATCCTCACCCAAAGCTCTCCAAGTCGCTTAAAAATGGTGGAAACTACCTCTTGTTCGCGGATGAAATTTAATATTTTAAACCCTTCTGCCAACAGCGATTTTCGCTTATGCGGTCCTGCTTCCGCTTATGCGGCCAAAATTCCGCTTATGCGGTCTTCACTTAAAAATCCAACGTCCGCTTTTGCGTCTCCTCATCCGCTTCTGTGAACCACTCAAGACCGCTTCTGCGGTTTATAGTCCGCTTCTGCGGTTTATAGTCCGCTTCTGCGGACTCGCATTTGCGAAAAATGTTCCGCTTTTGCGAAAACACTCCACCAGGCTACGAACCGCTTCTGCGCTCCTTTACCCGCTTCTGCGGAACCTCTTCTGCGGTCCATTTCTGAAGAAGCGGAAATACCAGATGACAGAAAAACTGAACCTGCAACACACCTCAAAACGCTCGTTTAACCACCCGAAATCCACCCCGAGGCCCCCCGGGACCTCAACCAAAAACACCAAAACATCCTAATACCTTATTCAAACTTGTTCCAATCTTTAAAACACATTAAACAATGCTAAAACCATCAAATCACATCGAATTCAAGCCTAAGTTTCTTAAAAACTTCCGAATTACGCATTCGATCAAAAACCCGACCAAAACACCTCCGAATGACCTGAAATTTTGCACGCATATCCAAAATCACCTAACGGAGCTACTGCAACTCTCGGAATTCCATTCCGATCCTCGGATCAAAATCTCACCTATCCACCGGAATTCGCCAAAATGCCAACTTTGCCAATTCAAGCCTAATTCTACTCCGGACCTCCAAGGTCACTTTCGATCGCACTCCTAAGTCACAAATCACCTCCCGAAGCTAACCGAATCACCGGAATTCACATACGAGCCTTCTAACTAATAAGTCAACGTTCGATTGACTTTTCCAAACCAAACCTTCCTTAAAGAGACTAAGTGTCTCAGTTCCTATTCAAACCAATTCAATTCAACTCTAACTCACCCGTTGCTGATAATAAAACATGAAAGAGCAATAAATGGGGAAACGGGGCTGTAATACATGAGACGACGGGTTGGGTCGTCACACCAACAGCCAACTCAAAGCTCAATTACCGCATTTCCTCTAGATTCCACCTCCAATCCACTCGTATATAGTCATAATTAACTTAATAACATCAATTATCGATAAAGAAATCAATTCCAACGCATAATTATAAGTTTTCCAACATTTTCCCCGAAAAGTCGAAAACCGACCCCGGGCCCGCTTGGTTAAAACTCGAAGTTCGGACCAAAACCAGATTACCCATTCACCCCCAAGCCCGGATATATAATTGGTTTTGGAATTCGACCTCAATTTGAGGTCTAAATCCCCAAATTTCGAAATTCCTAAGTTCTACCCAAAAACACCCAATTCCAGCATGAAAACCCCTAGATTCTATGATGAAATCTTGTAAAAAGATGCAAATGATTGAAAGAAATGAGCTATGATTCATTTACCTACGATTTGGGGAAGAAATTGCCTTTCGAAAATCGCCTCTAGAGGTTTAGGTTTTGAAAAAGGGGAGTATGAATGAAAAATCCCGTCTAAGTCCAAACTTATCAGCTGCAAATGTCGCATTTGCGACCTGAGCTTTGCATAGTATCGCAAATGCAAACTTCTCGCATTTCTGCTGCCATCGCAAATGCGAAGTCCAAGTCGCAAATGCGAATCAGGACTTTCGCAAATGCGGCCCACTCTTCGCAAATGCGAACTACCCAGTCCCCTCCCCTGCTTCGCAAATGCGATCATTTTTCGCATATGCGAGGCTCGCATTTGCGAGCCAGACCTCGCAATTGCGAAGTCTGCAGACCTGAAGCATACCGGCAATTTTTTTTCTTAAGTCCAAATCACTCTATAGCCTATCCGAAACTCACCGGAGCCCTTAGGGCTCCAAACCAAACATGCACACAAGGTTTAAAACATCATGCGAACTTGCTCGCGCGATCAAATCGCCAAAATAACACCTAGAACTACGAATTTAGCACCAAATTGCATGAAATTTTCAAGAAAGTTTCAAAACTTCTATTTTCTCAACCAAAGGTCCGAATCACGCCAAATCAGTCGCGTTTCTCACCAAATTTTAGAGATAAGGTATAAATATCATAACGGACCTGTACCGGGTTCCGGAACCAAAATACGGACCCGATACCAACGAGATCAACTATTAACCATTTTCTCAAAACCATTATAATTTCAGTTTAACAATTTTTATCAAAAATTCATTTCGCGGGCTAGGGACCTCAGAATTCGACTCCGGGCATACGCCCAGGTCCCATATTTTACTACGGACCATCGGGACCGTCAGAACACGGGTCCGGATCCGTTTACCCAAAATCTTTACCAAAGTCAACAAAAATCAACTTTTTAGGCCAAAAATTATTATTTCTTAAATTTTTCACATAAAAGCTTTCCGGATACACGCCTGGATGGTGCACGCAAATTGAGGAGGAATAAAATGAGGTTTTGAAGACCTCGGAACACGGAATCAAGTTCTAAAACATAAGATGACCCTTTGGGTCTTCACATTCTCCACCTCTAAAACAACCGTTCGTCCTCGACCGTACATAGAAAAGTACCTGAGTCGGTGAAAAGATGGGGATATCTGCTCCGCATATCGGACTCGGACTCCCAGGTAGCTGCCTCAGCAGGCTGACCTCTCCACATGCACACGAAGCGAAGGATAACTCTTCGATATCAACTAAAGAACCTACCGGTCTAGAATAGCTACCGGCTCCTCCTCGTAAGTCAAATTATTGTCCAACTGGACAGTGCTGAAATCTAACACATGGGATGGATCGCCGTGATACTTCCAAAGCATGGACACATGAAATACTGGATGTACCGCTGATAAACTTGGGGGCGATGTAAATCTGTAGGCCACCTCTCCCACTCGATCAAGGATCTCAAAAGGCTTGATAAACCTAGGGCTTAACTTGCCCTTCTTCCCAAATCTCATCACACCCTTCATGGGTGACACCCGAAGCAACACTCTCTCTCCGACCATGAATGCCACATCACGAACCTTACGGTAGGCATAACTCTTTTGCCTGGACTGAGCTATACGAAGTCTATCCTAAATGATCTTAACCTTATCCAAGGCATCTTGCAGTAAGTCTGTACCCAACAATCGAGCCTCCCCCGGCTCAAACCATCCAACCGGTGATCGACACCGTCTACCATATAATGCCTCATAGGGAGCCATCTGGATACTCGATTGATAACTGTTGTTGTAGGCAAACTCCGCTAACGGCAAGAGCTGATCCCAAGAACCTCCAAAGTCAATAACACAGGCGCGGAGCATATCCTCCAAGATCTGAATAGTACTCTCCGACTTTCCGTCCGTCTGAGGATGAAACGTTGTGCTCAACTCGACCTGCGTACCCAACTCGCGCTGTACTGCCCTCCAGAAATGTGAGGTAAACTGCCTACCTCGATCAGAAATAATAGACACGGGCACACCATGAAGGCGAACGATCTCACGGATATAGATATCTACCAATCGCTCTGAAGAATAGGAAACTGCCATAGGAATGAAATGTGCTGACATGGTCAGTCTATCCACGATAACCCAAACTACGTCGAACTTCCTCTGAGTCTGTGGGAGTCCAACAACGAAATCCATAGTGATACGCTCCCACTTCCACTCAGGAATATCTATCTTCTGAAGCAAACCACCAGGTCTCTGATGCTCGTACTTTACTTGCTGACAATTCAAACACCGAGCTACATACGCAACAATATCCTTCTTCATCCTCATCCACAAATAATGCTGCCGCAAGTCCTGATACATCTTAGCGGTGCTCAGATGAATAGAATACCGGGAACTGTGAGCCTCCTCTAGAATCAACTCACGAAGCCCATCCACATTAGGCAGACAAACACGACCCTGCATCCTCAAAACTCCATCATCTCCAACCGTAACCTGCTTGGCATCACCGCGCCGCACTGTGTCCCTAAGGACAAGCAAATGAGGGTCATCATACTGCCGATCTCTGATACGCTCAAATAAGGAAGACCGAGCAACTATACAAGCTAGAACACGGCTGGGCTCAGAAACATCCAACCTCACGAACTGATTGGCCAAAGCCTGAACATCCAAAGCAAGCGGTCTCTCACCGACTGGAATATATGCAAGGCTACCCATACTGGCCGACTTCCTACTCAAAGCATCAGCCACCATATTGGCCTTCCCGGGATAATACAAGATGGTGATATCATAGTCTTTCAATAGCTCCAACCACCTCCTTTGCCTCAAATTGAGCTCCTTCTGCTTGAACAAATACTATAAACTCTTATGATCAGTGAACATCTCACATGACACGCCATATAGATAGTGCCTCCAAATCTTCAGCGCGTGAACAATGGCCGCTAACTCCAAGTCATGAATTGGATAATTCTTCTTGTGAATCTTCAACTGCCGCGAAGCATATGCAATAACCTTGCCACCCTGCATCAATATCGCACCAAGTCCAATACGAGATGCGTCACAATATACTGTATAGGGCCCTGAACCTGTGGGCAACACCAACACCGGCGCCGTAGTTAAAGCTGTCTTGAGCTTCTGAAAGCTCGCCTCACACTCGTCCGACCATCTGAACGGGGCACCCTTCTGGGTCAACCTGGTCATTGGGGCTGCTATAGATGAAAACCCCTCCACAAACCGACGGTAATAACCCGCCAAACCCAAGAAGCTCCGGATCTCTATAGCTGATGTGGGTCTAGGCCAGTCCTTGACTGCCTCAATCTTCTTAGGGTCCACCTGAATACCCTCTGCTGATACAACGTGACCCAAGAAAGCAACTGAACTCAACCAAAACTCACATTTCGAAAACTTAGCATATAACTGGCTGTCTCTCAGAGTCTGAAGAACGATCCGAAGATGCTGCTCATGCTCCTTTCGAGTGCGGGAGTAGATCAAGATATCATCAATAAAAACAATAACGAAGGAATCCAAATAGGGCTTGAACACCCAGTTCATCAAATCCATAAATGCTGCTGGGGCGTTTGTCAACCCAAATGACATCACTAGAAACTCATAATGCTCGTATCGAGTCCAAAAAGCTGTCTTAGGGACATCGGATGCCCTAATACTCAACTGATGGTAGCTAAACCTCAAATCGATCTTTGAAAACACCTTGGCACCCTGAAGCTGATCAAATAAGTCATCAATCCTCGGCAACGGATACTTGTTCTTGATGGTGGCTTTGTTCAACTGCCAATAGTCTATGCACATCCTCGTCGACCCATCCTTCTTCTTTACAAACAACACCGGTGCACCCCAGGGCGAGACACAAGGTCTAATAAAGCCCTTAT
Organism: Nicotiana attenuata; assembly: GCF_001879085.1. NCBI lineage: Eukaryota > Viridiplantae > Streptophyta > Magnoliopsida > Solanales > Solanaceae > Nicotiana > Nicotiana attenuata. Next base: position 122,180 of record NW_017673225.1, read on the forward strand.
CAAGCAAATCCTGCAACTGCTCCTTCAATTCTTTCAACTCTGATGGGGCCATGCGGTACGACGGAATAGAAATGGGCTGAGTGCCCGGAGCCAAATAAATGCAAAAGTCAATATCCCTGTCAGGTGGCATCCCCGGCAGGTCTGCAGAAAATACCTCTTGGAACTTCTGAACAACTGGCATAGAATCCATAGAAGGAACCCCCACACTAGAATCACAAACATAAGCCAAATAAGCCAAACACCCATTTCTCGACCGTACGCCGAGCCTTCATATAAGAGATAACCCTACCGGTAGAATTACCAGGAGTCCCTCTCTACTCTAATCGAGGCAACCCCGGCAATGCTAAGGTCACGATCTTGGCATGACGATCCAATATAGCATGATAAGGTGACAGCCAATCCATTCCCAAAATGACATCAAATCGACCATATCGAGAAGCAGGAGGTCTATGCTAGTCTCAAGACCCCCAATAATAACCACACACAAACGATATACACGATCTACAACAATAGAATCCCCCACCGGTATGGACACATACACGGGAGCACTGAAAGAATCACGAGGCACAACCAAATATGGAGCAAAAATAAGATGACACATAGGAGTAAAATAGAACAGAAGGATCTCTACTACAAACTAAAAAAGTACCTGTGATAACAGCATCGGATGACTCAGCCTCATGCCTGGCTGGGAAAGCATAACATCGGGGCTGGACCCCACCACTCTAAACCATATCCTTGGGATGACCTCCTGTTGGGTGGCTGATAACTAGGGATTATAGTTTATTTTATACTCCTTTTTACTTGAGTTTTGGATTAAAAATGTATACAAATAGTTCCAAAAGCTTGCATGTTGTACTTGTTTGCAGGGTTTGGTAAAAAAAGTGACAAGGAGTCAAAACCAACTCTAGAAAGAGTGAAACCTGCAGCATAAAATCCATTGCAGCCTCAACAGACCCACCGCGGCCGCGGTCCATTTAGTGCGGTCCGCGGTGGGTAAGTTCAGAGAGGTGCATTCCTGGGGTTCTAAGCAATGCGGTCCGCAGAAGATTCTTTGTGGCCGAGGTAGCCTCATCGCGGCCACAGTCCATTTGTTGCGGTCCGCAGAGAGGGGATTCAGAGAGCTCAGGATTTTGGAAGTTTCAAGACACTGTGGCCGCAGTCCATTTGTTGTGGTCCGCGGTCAAGCCATCGCGGCCGCGATGCATTTTATGCGGTCCGCGGTGGCCAGATTCAGAGAATGAGAAGTGAAGCCAAAAAGCCTCACCGCGGCCGTGGTACATTTTCCGCGGTCCGCGGTACCTCCTCAGGGGTATTTTTGTCCAGAAAATTCGGCCTTGTATAAATACTTCTTTTTCATATTTTTAGGGTATCTTTATCTTAGCTGAGCACGTGAACGGTGGTTTTAGTCTATTTTGAGTAATTTTATAGTTGGTTTAACATTGAATCTTCAAATCTTAGCTTGTAATTATATATTATGGGTTGTTCTTCATCTAAATATCTGATTTCTTCCATTATTATGAGTAGCTAGACTCATTAGCTAGGGTTGTGGCTCAACCCTAGTGTGGGTATTTGATGGGTCTTTTGTTCTAAGGCTTAGATGTTTATGGGTGGTTGATATTTGGACTGATTTGTGTTATCCATGTTGAATTAGTGGTTGCAAACACTAATTTGTGCCTATTTGACTTGGGATCTTCTTAAAAAAGAGAGCTTGAGTCTAGGAAAATCAGTTCAACAAGGAATTGGGGCGTATTCAAGAGATTGATAGCCCCATTTAAGGGTTAAATCTAGAGATAGTAATACCCGACTTGAGCCTACATTGCTTGCATAATTTTGACACCCAATTGTTCTTGAGAAAGTCAATTAGGGCAAAGCCACTCAAGCTACCGAGAGCTATAGAGTGAGTAGTGTCGTGCATTGGCTATATCGTGATCCCAAACATAACAGCTTTGCCTTAGGCTTTAGAACCAGTCAAGTATTCACCTAGGAGAAAGTCACTTACCTAGTGCCTCGTTAACCATTTAGAAAACCTTTCAAGCATTCATACTTAGCTTAATTTCGCATATCATTAGCATAAAATTAGAAGTAACAACAAACAAATACGATTGGAAGTGTAATCAAGAGCACTACGCACTGTTAGATTAGATAGAAATCCAACTCCAAACATTGTTGTAGCTCCCTCTGGATTCGATCCCGACCTTCTCGGGTAAAAGCTGCATCGACCGCTCTTGCCACTTTGTAATGGTATATGGTAGGATCCGATCAACTTTTTGGCGTCGTTATCGGGGAAGCTAACGGTTTTGGCTATCTATCTAAATAGTTTTGCGTATTGTTTTTCTTTCCTTCTGTGATACTAATTTGTGTGCGACGCCAATTCAGGTACAAAATGGCGGCAAACAACAACAATGACCCTCTTGGAAACGTGGTTCCGGGGGAGGAGGTTGATGATAAAGGTGAAGATGAGGTGCCTCTTGTACCTCAAGGACAAAGGAGAGGCCAACAGGCTAATGATAATAATATTCCAGACCCTCCCCCGCCACCTCCAAGAGCTGTACCTCGAGTGCTTCCCAACCAAGGATATGCTAGTGCAATTGTCCCACCCCGGATTCGGGCAGGCAATTTTCAAATTACCAACGTGATGTTGACATTGTTGGAGCAACGGGGGTATTTCACGGGTGCTCCTCATCAAAATGCTTACAAGCACCTTAAAGGATTTGTTGATACATGTTGGGGGATTTGTTGATACATGTTGCAAACAAACGTGTCCGAGGATGCCTTGCAGTTGAGATTATTCCCTTTCTCTCTTCGAGGGAAGGCGTTGGATTGGCTGGAGAGACTACCCAACCACTCCATCCATACATGGGATGAGTTGGCGGATAAATTCATTGCAAAGTTTTTCTCGCCGGCTCACATGGCAACCTTGAGGGATGAAATCTTAGCTTTCAAACAGGAGCCCAACGAACCACTGCATGAGATATGGGAGCGATACCGGACTATGGTGAAGGAATGCCCAAATAATGATATGACTGAGGCAATGATACAATAGACATTTTACCGAGGCATTAACACAACAAATCAGTGCATAGTGAACCAACTAGCTGGGGACAATTTCATGAAAACACCGTATGATCAAGCTTGTAAGATATTAGATGAGATGGCGGACACTTCTTCCGCTTGGCAAAGTAGAGCAAATGTGCCACAGGTGACCCCACTGTCATTCACTTGCACAAAGAGCTCCATGATCATGGGCAGGCAATAGCAGAACTGACAACAACAATGAACCAGCTAGCAAAGGCACAATTACAACAAGTTCAATCTCCACGACAAGTGAATGCTATGGAGGGTGTCAACATGTTAGCGAACAAAAGAAGACAAAGAGGGCAACAGAACCAAGGGAATTCGGATCAATATGACCAAGATAGTGGTGGGTTCCAAGATGATGGGTACGATGAGCAAAATGAAGAAGTGCAATACGTGAACAACTATCAAGGCCAAAGGGGCAATTCTTCTAACCAACAGCAACAATGGAGATCCCAAGGCAATTGGGGAAATCAACAACAACATGGGAACAATAATTGGGGGAACAACAACCAAAATCCAAATTGGGGCAAACAGAACAATAATCAAAACAATCAGGTCGCACTAAAACCATGGTGTTTAAAAGGTTGAATGTTGTTAATGATTCATTTGAATTGAGGGCAATTGTTAGTCCCAATTGATGCTAGATGAGGTCACTTTAGGTCAGCTAAATTTTCTTGGTCTTATTCTTAAGGAAGTGGGACTTATTTTGTTTGCTTAAGGACAAGCAAAAGCTTAAGTTTGGGGAGTTGATAACTAGGGATTCTATTTTATTTTATAGTCCTTTTTACTTGAGTTTTGGATTAAAAATGTATACAAATAGTCCCAAAAGCTTACATATTGTACTTGTTTGCAGGGTTTGGTCAAAAAAGTGACAAGGAGTCAAAACCAGCTCTAAAAGGAGTGAAACCTGCACAAGTACCAAGAACAAGTCAAAGCACTGCTGCAGCATAAAATCCGTTGCAGCCGCAACAAACCCACCACGGCCGCGGTCCATTTAGTGCGGTCTGCGGTGGGTAAGTTCAGAGAGGTGCATTCCTGGGGTTCTAAGCAGTGCGGTCCGCGGAAGAATCTTTGCGGCCGTGGTAGCCTCATCGCGGTCGCAGTCCATTTGTTGCGGTCCGCAGAGATAGGATTCAGAGAGCTCAGGATTTTGGAAGTTTCAAGACACCGCAGCCGCAGTCCATTTGTTACGGTCCGCGGTGAAGCCACCGCGGCCGCGGTGCATTTTATGCGGTCCACGGTTGGCCAGATTCAGAGAATGAGAAGTGAAGCCAAAAATCCTCACCGCGGCCGCGGTACATTTTCGGCGGTCTGCGGTACCTCTTCAGGGGTATTTTTGTCCAGAAAATTCGGCCTTGTATAAATACTTCTTTTTCAGATTTTTAGGGTATCTTTATCTTAGCTGAGCATGTGAATGGTGGTTTTAGTCTATTTTGAGTAATTTTATAGTTGGTTTATTATTGAATCTTCAAATCATAGCTTGTAATTATATATTATGGGTTGTTCTTCATCTAAATATCTGATTTCTTCCATTATTATGAGTAGCTAGACCCATTTGCTAGGGTTGTGGCTCAACCCTAGCGTGGGTATTTGATGGGTCTTTTGTTCTAAGGCTTAGGTGTTTATGGGTGGTTGATATTTGGACTGATTTGTGTTATCCATGTTGAATTAGTGGTTGCAAACACTAATTTGTGCCTATTTGACTTGGGCTCTTCTTGAGAAAGAGAGCTTGAGTCTAGGAAAATCAGTTCAACAAGGAATTGGGGAGTATTCAAGAGATTGATAGCCCAATCAAAGGTTTAAATCTAGAGATAGTAATACCCGACTTGAGCCTACATTGCTTGCATAATTTTTACACCCAATTGGTCTTGAGAAAGTTAATTAGGGCAAAGCCACTCAAGCTACCGAGAGGTATAGAGTGAGTAGTGTCGTGCATTGGCTATATCGCGATCCCAAACATAACAGCTTTGCCTTAGGCTTTAGAACCCGTTAAGTATTCACCTAGGAGAAAGTCACTTCCCTAGTGCCTCGTTAACCATTTGGAAAACCTTTCAAGCATTCATACTTAGCTTAATTTCGCATATCATTAGCATAAAATTAGAAGTAACAACAAATAAATATGATTGGAAGTGTAATCAAGAGCACTACGCACTGCTAGATTAGATAGAAATCCAGCTCCAAACATTGTTGTAGCTCCCTGTGAATTCGATCCCGACCTTCTCGGGTAAAAGATGCATCGACCGCTCTTGCCACTTTGTAGTGGTGTAAGGTAGGATCCGATCAGTGGCCTCCATATCTAGCGGCCTGGCTTGCACTTCTAACGGCCTGACCTCCACCTCTAGCGGGCTGACCCCTACCTCTAAGTGGCTGAGCGGGCGGTGTCGGAATCATGGCATGAGAACCCTGCTGCTGAGACTAAACACCCACTAATCTCGGACAGGTCCTCCAGATATGCCCATACTCACCACACTCGAAACATCCATCCTGATACTGTGGCTGAGGAAACTGAGACTGACCCTGACGGGCCGGCTGACCGCGATAATAACTCTGAAGAGGAGGTGCTCTGATTGGAGCTGGCAGTGCACTATAAGATGGCTGCCCTGAAGAAGGTACATAAGGACCACGACCCCCTGAAGCTCCATGAGATGTCTGAAGTGCTAAATGAAACGGCTAGGGAGGATGGACTCTACAAAAATTACCCCGGCCTCCAGATGAGGCCCCACTGAATCCACCGGAGTGTCGAGGCCTCTTGTCAGACCCCTGACCACTCCCCTGAGCTAAAACCATCTCAACTCGTCTGGCCACATTGGCCGCATCCTGGAAAGAAATCTCACTCCCTGTCTCCTTAGCCATCTGCAATCTGATAGGCTGAGCAAGTCCCGCAATAAACCTCCTCACCATCTCTCTCTCGGTGGGAAGTATAAGAAGAGCATGGCGGGTCAAAACAACAAATCTAGTCTCGTACTAAGTGACGGTCATAGAACCCTACTGAAGGCGCTCAAACTGCCTCCGATAGTCCTCTCTCTGAGTGATAGGAAGATACTTCTCCAAAAATAGCTGAGAGAACTGGTCCCAAGTAAGAGCTAGCGACCCAGCTGGTCTGGCCAAACAAAAATCCCTCCACCATTTCTTGGCGGAACCTGACAGACGAAAGGTAGCAAAGTCGACCCCATTGGTCTCCACTATCCCCATGTTCTGTAATACCTCGTCACAACTGTCCAGATAGTCCTGGGGATCCTCTGAAGATGTAATGCCATAGGTAGTGATGAAAAGCTTGGTAAACCTATCCAATCTCCACAAGGCCTCAGAAGACAAAACTGATCCATTGCCAGTTTGTGCTACAACACCCGGCGAAACTACTCCAACTGGCTGAGCTGCTGGAGTCTGAAACAAGGGAGCCATCTACTCCAGAGTGTGAATATTGGGAGTTTGTGCTCCTCCCCCAAGCCCGAGAGACGGCTGGTGCTACAGGAAGTATGCCGGCTTGAGTAACACTCTCCATAAGGCCCACTAGACGGACAAAAGCATCCTGAAGTATCGGGGTAGCGATGAACCCCTCTGGAACCTGAGCTGGCCCTGCTTGAACGGTCTGCGACTGAGCCTCCTCGTCAAACTCTACCTGAGGCTCCGTCGCTGGTGCTGCTGCTCGAGCTCTGGGCTGAGCCCTACCCCTGCCTTGGCCTCTAGCACGGCCTCAGCCTCGTCCTCTGCCCCTCGTAGGAGCTGCCACTGGGGTCTCAGGCTGCTGATCAGCTGATGAACCGGTACGTGTTCTCGCCATCTGCGAAGGAACAAGAGTAGAGAGTTCAATTAGCATCGAAATATCAAATCGCACGACAGAGAAGAATAGAAGTAAAATTGTTCCTAACTCTGTAGCCTCTAGGATAAGCACAGACGTCTCCGTACCGATCCTTCAGACTCTACTAAGCTTGTTCGTGAATTGTGAGACCTAGGCAACCTAGTGCTCTGATACTAAGTGTCACGACCCGGATTTCTCACCGTCGGGATAGTGATGGTGCCTAATATCGCACTCGCTAGGCAAGCCAACGTTAGAGTTCTATTCACCTTTTTCCTTTACATTTTATAGTTAAAATTAACAAAACTAAATCAAACAGAAATAAATGCAGAAGTACATAATAAACCGGCCATCTATATACTATTAATAATACCGAAGCTATTACCACCCAGAAACTGGTGTCACAATCCACAAACATACTACGATTTACCACAAATACTGGTCTGAAAGGAAGTACATCTGTCTCAAAAGAAAAGAACACACGAAAATAGAAACATAGGAGGGACACCAGGTCCTGCGGACGCCAGCATGACTACCTTGGGTCTCCTAGATGAAGTATCTACAACTGACCTCTCGATCAGCCATTACCAGCTCCGAAATCTGCACAGAAAGTGCAGAGTGCAGTATCAGTACAACCGACCCCATGTACTGGTAAGTGCCGAGCCTAACCTCGACGAGGTAGTGACGAGGCTACGACGGGGCATTTGCAATATAACCTGCATATAGTATATAATAAAGCAAAGAGGAAATACGGAACGAATTGGAACAGTAACTTGTAGCAAAAATAAATACGAAACCCAATTATCTTGCCAGTACTCAGCTATAACCAATCCTTAAGAGAGTTACAATACTACATGAATAAATCACAATAGAAGAAGAATACATAAACAACAAAATGATGCGACGCGCATCCCGATCCCACCATATAATCAATAACAATATAAACATTCACCCTTATTACTCATGTTGCGGCGTGCAACCCGATCCCACCAGTCCACCCCTATTACTCCTCAATATATCACCCTTATTCCTCATGTTGCGCGTGCAACCCGATCCCACCAGTCCACCCTTATTACTCCTGTTGCAGCGCGCAACCCGATCCCTCCAGACATTCACATTTCACCCTTATTACTCTTGTTGCGGTGTGCAACCCGATCCCACCATATCAGTACCAATCACACAATAAGAACAAGGATTTCACAATTTAGATCAAACCCTTCACAACATTTATACCTCAAACCAAAGCAAACGTAAATCTATACAATTATGAAACTTCATCAATTAATACTACACAGTGAGACCAACCAAAATGTGCCATGAAGCACCGATAAACCAACTTAAACCAATAATGTGATACAATGAACTACGGAATAATTAATACCTTTAATAAAGAAAACAACATCTAACAAGAAGCAATTAAACATGGAAGCATCAATAAGCAAGTAGCAGTTAAGACAGGAAAATAATTTATTAGGAACGGGGAAGGGAACAGGATAAATAGATTTGGCGGCGTATAGGTACTCGTCACCTCACCTATACGCCACACATATGGGATTTCACATAGCAATTAAGTCGGAGATCCCTAATCCCTCAAGTCAAAGTTAGACATAACACTTACCTCAAACCAACGGCCAACTCAAAGCTCAATTACTGCTTTTCCTCTATATTTCACCTCCAATCCACTCGTATCTAGTCATAATTAACTTAATAACATCAATTATCGCTAAAGAAATCAATTCCAATGCATAATTATAAGTTTCCCAACATTTTCCCCAAGAAGTCGAAAACCTACCCCCGGGCCCGCTTGGTCAAAACTCGAAGTTCGGACCAAAATCCGATTACCCATTCACTCTCGAGCCCAGATATACAATTGGTTTTGGGATCCGACCTCAATTTGAGGTCTAAATCCCTAAATTTCGAAATTCCTAAGTTCTACCCAAAAACACCCAACTCCACCATGAAAAAACCTAGATTCTATGATGAAATCTTGTAAAAAGATGTAAAAGATTGAAAGAAATGAGTTAAGAATCATTTACCTATGATGTAGGGAAGAAATTGCCTTTGGAAAATCGCCTCTTGAGGTTTAGGTTTTGAAAAATGGGAGAATGAATGAAAAATCTCGTCTAAGTCCAAACTTATCAGCTGCAGATGTATCATTTGCGACATGAGCTTTGCATTTGCGAAGCTCGCAAATGCGAGAAAAGTATCGCAAATGCGAACTTTCGCATTTCTGCTGCCATCGCAAATGCGAAGTCCAAGTCGCAAATGCGAACCAGGACTTCCGCAAATGCAGCCAACTCTTCCCAAATGTGAACTACACAGTCCCCTCCCCTGCTTTGCAAATGCGATCATTTTTCGCATATGCGAGGCTCGCATTTGCGAGCCAGACATCGCAATTGCAAAGTCTGCACACCTGAAGCATACCAACAATTTTTTTCTTAAGTCCATATCACTCCGTAGCCTATCCGAAACTCACCCGAGCCCTTGGGGCTCCAAACCAAACATGCACACAAGTCTTAAAACATCATACGAACTTGTTCGCGTGATCAAATCGCCAAAATAACACCTAGAACTACGAATTTAGCACCAAATTGCATGAAATTTACATGAAAATTTCAAAACTTCTATTTTCTCAACCAAAGGTCCGAATCACGCCAAATCAGTCCCGTTTCTCACAAAATTTCACAGATAAGGTATAAATATCATAACAGACCTGTACCGGGTTTCGGAACCAAAATACGGACCCGATGCCAATGAGATCAGCTATTAACCATTTTCTCAAAACCATTATAATTTAATTTAACAATTTTCATCAAAATGTCATTTCTCGGGCTAGGGACCGCAAAACTCGATTCCGGGCATAGTTTTGGAATCGGACCTCAATTTGAGGTCTAAATCCCCAAATTTCGAAATTCCTAAGTTCTATCCAAAAATACCCAATTCCACCATGAAAAATTCTTGATTCTATGATGAAATTTTGTAAAAGGATTCAAAAGATTGAAAGAAATGAGTTAAGAATCATTTACCTATGATTTGGGGAAGAAATTGCCTTCGAAAAATTGCCTCTTGAGGTTTAAGTTTTGAAAAATGGGAGAATGAATGAAAAATCCCGTCTATGTCCAAACTTATCAGCTGCAGATGTCGCATTTACAACCTGAGCTTCGCATTTGTGAAGCTCGCAAATGCGAGAAAAGTATCGCAAATGCGAACTTCTCGCATTTCTGCTGCTCTCGCAAATGCGAAGTCCAAGTCGCAAATGCGAACCAGGACTTCCGCAAATGCGGCCAACTCTTCGCAAATGCGAACTACCCAGTCCCCTCCCCTACTTCGCAAATGCTATCATTTTTCACGAATGCGAGGCTCGCATTTGCGAGCCAGACCTCGCAATTGCAAAGTCTGCAAACCTGAAGCATACCAGCAATTTTTTTCTTAAGTCCAAATCACTCCGTAGCCTATCCGAAACTCACCCGAGCCATCAGGGCTCCAAACCAAACATGCACACAAGTCTTAAAACATCATGCGGACTTGCTCGCGCGATAAAATCGCCAAAATAACACCTAAAACTACGAATTTAGCACCAAATTGCATGAAATTTTCAAGAAAGTTTCAAAACTTCTATTTTCTCAACCAAAGGTCTGAATCACGCCAAATCAGTCCCGTTTCTCACCAAATTTCACAGATAAGGTATAAATATCATAACGGACCTGTATCGGGTTCCAGAACCAAAATAGGGACCCGATACCAACGAGATCAACTATTAACCATTTTCTCAAAACCATTATAATTTCAGTTTAATAATTTTCATGAAAAATTCATTTCTCAGGCTAGGGACCTCGAAATTCGATGTCGAGCATATACCCAGGTCCCATATTTTACTACGTACCCATCGTTACCGTCAGAATACGGGTCCGGGTCCGTTTACCCAAAATGTTGACCAAAGTCAACAAAAATCAACTTTTTAGGCCAAAAAATATTATTTCTTAATTTTTTCACATAAAAGCTTTCCGGATACACGCCCGGACGGTGACGCAAATCGAGGAGGAATAAAATAAGGTTTTGAAGACCTCGGAACACGAAATCGAGTTCCAAGTGTGAATAATGAGAAGAATATGACACCTCTATATCAACATGCCAAGGTGAATCCCGTATGTGATGCATCACAGTGTAATCCCAAGTACTTACTCTCTCGGAGCGCTCAATCTGCCCATCTCAATCCTTGCTCCTCACTCTCAGTCACTCAGTCACTCAGCACTATACATAGCGGTTAAGACAGGAAAATAATTTATTAGGAACGGGGAAGGGAACAGGCTAAACAGATTGGCGGCGTATAGGTACTCGTCACCTCACCTATACGCCACACACATGGAATTTCACATAGCAATTAAGTTGGAGATCCCTAATCCCTCAAGTCAAAGTTAGACATAACACTTACCTCAAACCAACGGCCAACTCAAAGCTCAATTACTGCTTTTCCTCTATATTTCACCTCCAATCCACTCGTATCTAGTCATAATTAACTCAACAACATCAATTATCGCTAAAGAAATCAATTCCAATGCATAACTATAAGTTTCCCAACATTTTCCCCAAAAAGTCGAAAACCTACCCCGGGCCCGCTTGGTCAAAACTCGAAGTTCGGACCAAAACCCGATTATCCATTCACTCTCGAGCCCAGATTTACAATTGGTTTTGGGATACGACCTCAATTTGAGGTCTAAATCCCTAAATTTTGAAATTCCTAAGTTCTACCCAAAAACACCCAACTCCACCATGAAAAAACCTAGATTCTATGATGAAATCTTGTAAAAGATGTAAAAGATTGAAAGAAATGAGTTAAGAATCATTTACCTATAATGTAGGGAAGAAATTGCCTTTGAAAAATCGCCTCTTGAGGTTTAGGTTTTGAAAAATGGGAGAATGAATGAAAAATCCCGTCTAAGTCCAAACTTATCAGCTGCAGATGTATCATTTGCGACCTGAGCTTTGCATTTGCGAAGCTCGCAAATGCGAGAAAAGTATCGCAAATGCGAACTTCTCGCATTTCTGCTGCCATCGCAAATGCGAAGTCCAAGTCGCAAATGCGAAAGCAAGTGCAGCCAACTCTTCCCAAATGTGAACTACACAGTCCCCTCCCCTGCTTTGCAAATGCGATCATTTTTCGCATTTGCGAACCAGACATCGCAATTGCGAAGTCTGCAGACCTGAAGCATACCAGCAATTTTTTTCTTAAGTCCAAATCACTCTGTAGCCTATCCGAAACTCACCCGAGCCCTCGGGGCTCCAAACCAAACATGCACACAAGTCTTAAAACATCATACGAACTTGTTCGCGTGATCAAATCGCCAAAATAACACCTAGAACTACGAATTTAGTACCAAATTGCATGAAATTTTCAAGAAAATTTCAAAACTTCTATTTTCTCAACCAAAGGTCCGAATCACGCCAAATCAGTCCCGTTTCTCACAAAATTTCACAGATAAGGTATAAATATCATAACAGACCTGTACCGGGTTTCGGAACCAAAATACGGACCCGATGCCAACGAGATCAGCTATTAACCATTTTCTCAAAACCATTATAATTTTAGTTTAACAATTTTCATCAAAAATTTATTTCTTGGGCTAGGGACCACGAAACTCGATTCCGGGCATAGTTTTGGAATCGGACCTCAATTTGAGGTCTAAATCCCCAAATTTTGAAATTCCTAAGTTCTATCCAAAAACACCCAATTCCACCATGAAAAATTCTTGATTCTATGATGAAATTTTGTAAAAAGATGCAAAAGATTGAAAGAAATGAGTTAAGAATCATTTACCTATGATTTGGGGAAGAAATTGCCTTCGGAAAATCACCTCTTGAGGTTTAAGTTTTGAAAAATTGGAGAATGAATGAAAAATCCCGTCTATGTCCAAACTTATCAGCTGCAGATGTCGCATTTACAACCTGAGCTTCGCATTTGTGAAGCTCACAAATGCGAGAAAAGTATCGCAAATGCGAACTTCTCGCATTTCTGCTGCTCTCGCAAATGCGAAGTCCAAATCGCAAATGCGAACCAGGACTTCCGCAAATGCGGCCAACTCTTCGCAAATGCGAACTACCCAGTCCCCTCCCCTACTTCGCAAATGCTATCATTTTTCACGAATGCGAGGCTCGCATTTGCGAGCCAGACCTCGCAATTGCAAAGTCTGCAAACCTGAAGCATACCAGCAATTTTTTTCTTAAGTCCAAATCACTCCGTAGCCTATCCGAAACTCACCCAGAGCCATCAGGGCTCCAAACCAAACATGCACACAAGTCTTAAAACATCATAAAGACTTGCTCACGCGATCAAATCGCCAAAATAACACCTAAAACTACGAATTTAGCACCAAATTGCATGAAAGTTTCAAGAAAGTTTCAAAACTTCTATTTCTTAACAAGGTCCGAATCACGCAAATCAGTCCCGTTCTCACCAAATTTCCACAGATAAGGTATATATATATATATATTCATAACGGACAACTGTATCGCGGTTCCAGAACAAAAATAGGGACCCGATACCAACGAGATCAACTATTAACCATTTACTCAAAACCATTATAATTTCAGTTTAATTAATTTTCATTGAAAAAATTCTTTCTCAAGCTAGGGACCTCGAAAATTCAATGTCGAGCATCACGCCAGGTCCCATATTTTACTACGTACCCATCGCTACCGTCAGAATACGGGTCCTGGGTCCGGGTCCGTTTACCGCAAAATGTGACCAAAGTCAACAAAAATCAACTTTTTAGGCAAAAATGATTATTTCTTAAATTTTCACATAAAAGCTTTTCGGATACACGCCCAGACGGTGCACGCAAATTGAGGGAAGAAATATAATGAGGTTTTGCAGACTCGGAACACGAAATCAATTCAAGTGTGACACAATGAGAGAATATGACATTCTTATATCAACATGCCACGGTGAATCCCGTATGGGAAGCATCACATGTAATCCAAGTACTTACTCTCTCAGACGCCAATCTGCCCATCTCAATCCTTGCTGCGTCACTCTCAATTACTTAGTCACTCAGCACTATACATAGCCATAAGGCTCGTTGCGGCATGCAACCCGATCCACATATATTAAGGCTCATTGCGGCGTGCAATCCGATCTACATATATATATATATATATATATATATATATATATATATATATATATATAGCCATTAAGGCTCGTTGCGGCCACCCGGCCCCCCCATTGCAACGCCATACCACATTATATATATAGCCATAAGGCTCGTTGCGGCCTACAACCGGATCCACATGTATATATAGCCATAAGGCTTATAGCGGCATGCAACCCAATCCACATATATATATCACTCACAATACGACACTCAGGCCCTAACTCACTCACCAGTATCTCCAGTCTCTCGGGCTCACAACGCTCATACTAAGCAGCCTTAATCAATGATACGAGATATGACAATATACAATAACAGAGACATGTGATATGTAATGATGAATGTGACTGAGTACATCTACAACTAAACAAATAATTCAACAGCAAAGAACGACCACTGTGGGTCTCAACAGCACCAACATATAGCCTAAACATGATTCCTAGCATGAATCACAGCTCAAGTGCTCTAACACATAGAGTACAACAAAAATGTTCAGATAAAATGGCTACACAGTTCCAGGGAAACGACTTAATCACATTTTCTACGGTGCACGCCCACACGCCCGTCACCTAGCATGCATGCCACCTCAACATCAACACATAGCACGAAATTCGGGGTTTCATACCCTCAAAACCAAGTGTAGAAGTGCTACTTACCTCAAACTGTGAAAATCCCTACTCTGGCAAGCCCTTGCCTTGCGAAACGACCTCCAAATGCCTCGAATCTAGCTACAAACAGTTCGATACAATCAATACGAGCTAAAGAGATCAATTCCATTAAAAAATACTAAGTTCTTAATCAAAAGTCGAAAAGTCAACTCAAAAGGTAGCCCCCGGACCACGTCTCGAAATTTGATAAAAGTCACAAAATCCAGAAGCCATTCAGCCACGAGTCCAACCATACCAAATTTACCAAAATCCAACACCAAATCGGCACCCAAATCCCCAATTTAAACTCTCCAAATCCCTAGCCTCAAACTCCCAAAATTACACTTCAAAAACACACAATCTTAGTGGAAAATTCAGTGGGGAAACATAATTATTGAATAAATTTAACCACAAATGACTTACCTCCAGAAATCCCTCAAAAATCCTCTCAAAAATTGCCTAAGCCCAAGCTTATAATGTCCAAAATGGTAAAAATTATGATACACCTCAAAATTAATACTCTGCCCAGTGCTTTCGCACCTGCGGCTCATTTAGTCGCACCTGCGGCCTCGTAGGTGCAAGAAATCTCTCGCATCTGCGGTTCCCCGCTCGCACATGCGATCACCACTCCGCAGGTGCGATTGTACCAGAACTGGGGAGCTTTAGCATTCCTTCAAACACCAAAATCAATTCGTTAACTATCCGAACTCAACCCGAGGCCCCCGGGACCTCAACCAATTCTACAAACAAATCCTAAAACACGATATGAACTTAGCTGAGCCTTCAAATCACATCAAACAACGCTAAAACCATGAATCGCGTATCGATTCAAGCCTAATGAACTTTTAACTTCTACACTCAATGTCGAAACCTATCAAACCGCGTCCGATTGATCTCAAATTTGTCACACAAGTCACAAATGACACAATGAACCTATTCCAACTCCCGAAACCCCAATCGAGACCGATAACCACAAAGTCCACTCCTGATCAAACTTCTAAATTTCCAACTTTTGCCATTTCATGCCTAAATCAACCACGGGCCTCCAAATCACTATCTGAACACGCTCCTAAGTCCAAAATCACTCAACAGAGCTAATGGAACCATCAAAACTCAATTCCGGAGTCGTTTATATGTAAGTCAATATCCGTCCAACCTTTTCAACTTAAGTTTCCTACCTTGAGATTAAGTGTCTCAACTCACTTCGAAACCTCTACGGACCCGAACCAACTACCCTGGCAAGTCAAATAATAACAATTAAGCAGAGAATAAGCAGTAAATAGGGGAACGGGGCTGCAATACTCAAAACGACCAATCGGGTCGTTACAAAAGGATAATTCATAGTCACTCAACTGATGCGACATCCAGAGTAATTGAGCACAACATTGTCCAATGGCAATGTATTCTGCCTCAGTGTTGGAAAGAGCTACCGATCCCTGTTTCTTACTTTTCTAGGAAATTAATTCTTTCCAAGTAGTTGACACGTTCTAATGGTACTTTTCCTGTCTTCTTTATCACCTGCAAGATTAGCATCTAAAAAACCTTCAAGCTTAAAATTGTTAGATCTTGGATACCATAGTCCATAAGAAATACTGATGTCAGATGTGAATTATTCGCTTTACTGCTATCAGATGTAATTCCTTAGGAGCTGACTGAAACCTGGCACACTTACACACATTGAACATAATATCTGATCGACTAACAGTTAAATAGAGCAAGGATCCAATCATTCTACGATATTTAGTTTCATCCACCGTATTCCCTTCTCATCTTTGTCAAAACTTGTTGCAGCGCTGATGGGTGTACCAATTGCTTTAGCATTATTCATGCCAAATTTTTGAATCAATTCCTTTGTATACTTTATCTGATAGATAAATGTGCCCTTCTTTGATTGTTGAATTTGGAGTCCAAGAAAAAGTGTGAGTTTTCCCGTCATACTCATTTCGGACTCACTCTACATGAGATTAGAAAATTCTTTGCATAGGATTGAGTTAGCACTACCAAAAATAATATCATCAACATAAACTTGAATAATGAGATTGCCTTCGGTAGATCTTTTAATAAATAACGTAGTATCTACTTTACCTCTGGTGAATCCATGATTAATTAGAAATGAGTTAAGCATTCCATACCAGGCTCTAGGAGCTTGTTTGAGTCCATATAGGGCTTTAGTCAACTTATACACATGGAAAGAAAATTGTGAATTTTCAAAAATAGGAGGTAATTTTGCATATACCTCCACATCAATAAAGCCATTTAAGAAAGCACTTTTAATATCCATTTGAAAAAATTTAAAACCTTTAAAGGGTGCATATGCAAGCGGTATACGAATTGATTCTAACCGGGTAACCGGAGCAAAGGTTTCATCATAGTCGACTCATTCCTGTTGTGAGTAGCCTTGGACTACCAATATGGCTTTATTTCTGATTACCTTTCCATCCTCGTTCAACTTATTTCTGAATAACCATTTTGATCCAACGATTGTAGCATTTGCTGACTTAGGCACTAATTCCCATACTTGATTTTTATCAAATTGATCAAGTTCATCTTGCATAGCTTGTACCCAGCTTGAATCCTTCAAGGCTTCATCAACCTTCTTTGGTTCGATTTGAGAGATGAGTGCAATGTTTGCCTTTTTCTTGAGTGCTCCCCTGGTTTTCATTCCATCATTTGGTTTTCCGATAATTAACTTCTACGGATACTCCGGTTCAGTCCTCCATTCATTTGGTCTTGTTTTAGCAACTTGAGTAGTCGACTCTTTTTGTGGTTCAGTCTGATTACTGATAGATCCATTAGTCCACTCAGTGGGTTCGCTGCTTCTGATAGTTGACTTTTGCGATTCCTGAGTCTCAGTTAACTTTGATACACTTTGAATTGTATCTTCATTACCTGCAATGACTCCTTTCTCGGCTATAGTGTTATTATCATCAAATATAATATGCACTGATTCTTCTACACATAATGTACATTTATTATAAACTCTAATGGATCTACTATTAATAGAATATCCAAGAAAAATACCTTCATCATCCTTGGATCAAACTTTCCAAGGTTGTCATTACGATTATTCTGAATACAACATTTGCTTCCGAACGGATAAAATAACCTATATTGGGCCTTTTACCTTTTCATAGCTCATATGGAGTCCTTTTTAAAATAAGCCTTATGAGACATCTATTGAGGATATTACATGTCGCGCTGGCTGCTTCTGCCTAAAAGTGATTTGGAAATGAGTGTTCCAATATCATTGTACTGGCCATATCTTACAAAGTTCTATCTTTTGCGTTCAACTACTCCATTTTGTTTGAGTGATCTTGGGGCTGAGAAGTTGTGAGTATACCCTTGATCATTGAAGAATATGTTAAAAGATCTGCTTTAAAATTCGCCTCCATGGTCACTTTGAATAGTTGAAAAGAGATATCTCTTTTCTCTTTCAATTCTTTTGCAGAAAATATCAAAAAATTTCAAGGCTTCATCTTTATGAGATAGAAAAATCACCCATGTAAAATGTGAGTAGTCATCAACAACAACAAAATCATACTGTTTACCTCCAATGCTGGCAGTTCTAGTAGGTCCAAATAAATCTATGTGTAGTAATTGTAAGGGCTTGGTTGTGGACACAGTATCTTTGATTTTGAAAGAATTTCTAGTTTGATTGCCAAGTTGGCTGCATCACACACACGATTTCTAGAAAATCTGAGTTTGGGAAGACCAATAACTAGGTCATGTTTGGAAAGCTTTTCAATCAAATGCGTGCTTGCATGACCAAGTTTCTTATTGCACAGCCATGGATCATCAGAAATGGATGCTAAACAAATGTGTCGGTACCAACGATCTTATTGCACAGTTGTTATTGAATAGAACTGTGTCGGTACCAACGATCTTTCCTTTTGAATTATCACCAAATTGACATTTCCTCCATTTATTTTTGTGACTTTTTTTAATTGATTCTTGTCGCCCGTCATGTGATGGAACACACACCATCCAAATACTATTTTCCTTTACGACTCTTTAGTGGTGTTCCTGCAAAATAAAAATATTACCTTCTTTTAAGTACCCAAGCTTGCTTGGGTCCTTGTTGGTTAATTCTATTAGGATCAGGATTGTTTTTGGATTTTAAAATCCATCCTGAGATATTAGATTTACGAAATCTACAAAAGGAATATTAATACCCAGTCTTATTACAATAATGACACACATGGGTGGATTCAGATTTAGATCTACCACTAGTGTCAGTACTTATGGACCCATTCCTAACAGGTCTTTTTTCAATTGACTTGTAAGTCGCTTAGTTAGACCTGACAAAACGGTGGCTGGTGAATTTGCGCATGCCATTAAGTTACAATTGCAATTCCTAAACCTCGTCTTGAAGAACATCTCTTTCGATTTCATAGACTTCAAGTTTGAGTTCCAGTCTTTCTTTTCCCTATTGAGTCTCTTTAATTCATTTGACATTTTTTGAGACTCTTTCATGGTAAGATCAAGAATATCCTGCAATTCATTACATCTATCACAGTTATAGGGTCTTACCTCACTTGTTTCACCTCGTGCCATGAAGCAATTTTCAGTTTCTTCTTTGCTGTCATTGTCTGATATATCTTCATTGGTCCAACAACCAGAG
The DNA here is from genome assembly GCF_001879085.1 of Nicotiana attenuata. Classification (NCBI taxonomy): domain Eukaryota; kingdom Viridiplantae; phylum Streptophyta; class Magnoliopsida; order Solanales; family Solanaceae; genus Nicotiana; species Nicotiana attenuata. The sequence continues at coordinate 141,473 of NW_017673225.1, forward strand.
TATTGGTTCATATAATTTTCGAGAATAGTCATGAAGCACAAATTAGCTATTTCTTCATGTTTTGAGTTGTCTTCATCGCTCCAGCTTCCGAAAGATTTTTTTTATTGAAACCTCTGGAAATCTTTGTTGGCCCAAGTTCAGATAAAGTTTTGAAGATTGACAAAATAAACTCAGTCATGAACCAGGTCCATCATGTGAGACAGACACAGTGTTGATATACTTATACATGTGACATATGTGTGAAGATAAGTCTCAAGGGTCGGCAGCAATATCTTCTGAGTTGATCGAAAAGGTTGCATATGATAAGGAGTTTAGTCTCCTTATGTGAAGAGAACTACATCCGGATCAAGAATAAGGATTGGAGTTTGAATTGTTCTAGGACTCGAATTTGATGAAGGATCAGCAATTCGAGTTTTAATCAAACTCCGATTACTAACTCTATAAATAATAATGATTGTTCTCTTTTTCGGGGATTGCACAAACGCAGAAGTGAAACTAAATTGAAGAGCAAAATAGCAAGGCTTTTTGCAAGCAATTTACGTGAGATTCAAGTGTGCATTCCTGAAGCTACTTGGACAAGATAGAAGAACCAATTCCATTGTGTCTTTCTTTTATTCTAGTTCAATTGTAGTAGGTGTTTTCATATTGTACCTTTCAGCTTTCATAGAAGAAATTGTATTAGGTACTTTTGAGTATTCAAGTTAGAGTTAACTTGAAAGTGTCGCAGCAGTTGAGGCTGTGTGCCACACTGGGATTAGAGTTTAATCCTTAGGTTTACAAGAGTTTTGTAAATGCTTTTTTGGCTCAGTGATTTTAGTAGAAGTTTGGGAAAATCCTACTGAGTAGTAGGTCGTTGTTTTTTCACCTTTTGAGCCAGGTGTTTTCCACGTAAAAATCTCTGTGTTTTTTATTTTATGCACTCTTAATTCCGCAAACAGTCATAGCAAGTACATCTAGAAGAACCAGGTTCTTCTAGTGCAAAAATTAGGTACCACACAAATCACCTCCCCTCTTGTGTGGTATTGACGTGTAGAACGTCAATTGGTATCAGAGCAGGTTATCCTTGAAGAGGCTAACACCTTAGGAGAAGATCAACAATGAGTGCACCACCTGGAAACTGGGAAGGGCAATCCACTGCCAGGCCTCCACTTTTCAATGGTCAGTACTATTCTTGGTGGAAGAACAGAATGAGAGATCACATTATAGGGGAAGATTATGAACTTTGGGACATAGTCACTGATGGTCCCCTAGCAACCACTAAGAAGAATGCTGAAGGAATTGATGTGCCAAAAACAAAGGCTGATTGTACTGCTGAGGACCTAAGGAAGTGGGAGAAAAATGCTAAGGCCAAGAAGTGGCTTGTATGTGGTCTAGGACCAGACGAGTACAGTAGGATCCAAAGCTGTACAACTACTAAGGAAATATGGGACACTCTGCAAGTGGCTCATGAAGGAACACCTCAAGTGAAAAGATCAAGAGGAACACTTCTGTATTCTCAATATGAGAATTTTACTATGAAGGAAGGAGAAACTATCCAGGAGATGTATACTACATTCACCACTTTGACAAATGAACTTGAATCTCTTGGAAGGATTATCCTTGAAGAAGACAAGGTTGAGAAGATTCTGACAAGAGTTCTGCCAGTCACATGGGAAAGCAAAATCACTGTCATTTAGGAATCCAAGAACATTGCTACCCTCAGACTGGATGAACTAATTGGAAATTTAACTGCCTATGAAATGAGGAGACAAACCATGAAGATGGATACTCCCAAAAAGAAGAGAAGTTTAGCTCTCAGAATTGCTGAAGGTGCAGATTTGGAAGATGATGAAGTGACTATGATCACTAGGGATTTCAAGAAGTACCTGATGAGAGGAAAGGGTTCTTCAAGAGGTACAAACTTCAACAAAATAAGAGCTCCGGAGAAACAGACCAATGAGGGATGCTACAAGTGTGGTAAGACTGACCACATGATCAAAAACTGCCCTCAATGGGAAATTGAGTGGAAGAAAGAAAGAGCTGAACGAAGGAACAGGTTTAACCAAAGAAAAACAAAGGTTCAACCAAGGCTATGGTTGCTGCTTGGGGAGAAACCTCAGATGAAGACTCAGAAGATGAAGCTGAGGAGGAGCAAGCACTAATGGCCATCGGAGAATCAGATGATGAACAAGAGGTAAGTATTCTTCATCTCAAAGACAAGATTGAATTCTTGTCTAAAGAAAGGCTGGCTGAGCTATTAATAGACTTCATTGATGAGTCTGAGATAATTAATAATGAGAAGGAAGTTCTGTCTAGGGAATGTGTGATTCTAAAAGCAAAATGCAAAAGTCTAGAGTCTAGGGCAAATGAGAGTGATAACAAAAATGCTGAGTTGAAGAACCAGGTTCTTGAACTTGACAACAGTGTCCTAGAACTTAGGTCTGAAAACTTAAAACTGAAATTAGGAACAGGAAAGAAGAAAGCTGATCGCACATATCTCACTCTAGAAGAAAATTTGGGAAAAATGAAAGATGAATTATACAAGAAAGATGAATTCATTAAAGTCTTGAAAGAAGATCTAGGAAAGGTAAAACATGAACTAGACAGAACTTGCAAGTGGAACAAGGCTTTTGATGCTCTCCCCTGGCTGCAAGAGCATCATAGCAGTAACAAAAGAGGACTTGTGGCTATGGGACTCAAGCTGCTAAATGGGTCCAAAAAGCAAGTACCTCACCTTCTTGAAAATAGAAATCTGCACACACTGTGTAGGCTGCCCATTACAATATAATGTAATCAAAAGAAAGGCCACAAAGAAACAAAGCCTTTTGTTCAGAAAGGACAAGCTGCATTGGGCAAGAAAGAATCTGATTCATCCTTTTGCCCATAAAGGGACCAACTAGTTTTGGGTTTCTTAAGACTAACCCCTAAATTTTCTTTGCAACGTCCAAGGAAAAAGGCCAAATAGGAATATGGATGTGCTGCTCAAAAACATATTGACTGGCACAAGACCAGTTCCTTCACTTAGGACCCTAAAGGGAGGTAATGTCCCTCTTTTGTAATGGAAAGAAAGGTGGATCATTGGGTGGAAAGGTGCAAAACAGATCTCATTCCATAGAGAATGTCTACCGATAGACTGCTTGAAAATATAGCCTAATAAGTGTGTCCACAACTATGGTGATAGAGTACCTTGTGGCTTTTAACCTCACCAAGTTTGGAATTAACCTACCACTGACAAGATTCGTTGCAGGGAAAAGAAGTTAACATATTTACCATTGTAATTTGTCCACTTTTCAGAAAATGAACTCACTTGTTTAATGTGTTGTGTAATTGACCCCTCCTGTGGCACAAAAGACTTGGTCATGTCATCTAAATCAGCTAAACAATTAGATCTCCAAGATTGGTATAGGGTAACCTAATATCAAAGTTCAAGAAGACAAAAGTTTGTGAGGCATGCAAGGCGAAGCAGTTAGAGTCATCCTCAAATCCAAGAAATGGTAAGTTATCACAAGACTGCGAACTGGTTCAATATGGATCATGTGGTCACAATGAAGAACCATGAGCAAGTGAAAGAAGTATGTAAGTTGTGCTAGTTGATGGACTGTTCTAGATTCACCTGGTTTTATTTCTAATACCAAAATGAAGCATTTGACAATGTTTTCTGCATTTGTTTAGGAAAACTCAGAAACAATTAAGGCAATCAACTTGCATCGCATTAGTCTGATCATGGAACTCGAGTTGAAAACTTTAAGTTTGCTGAGTTCTGTGATGAAAATGGCATAGATCACAACTTCTCTGACCTAGGACTTCACAACAAAATGGAGTACTGAAAGGAAAAACAGAAACCTTGAGGATATGGCTAAAACAATGTTACTATCCTAGCAAATTGCCTT